>NW_024582707.1:313716-346504 GCF_018398535.1 Haplochromis burtoni | reverse complement strand
CAATGTAGCTTGCATATCACCAGTGTGTGAATGTGTGCGTGAATGGGTGGATGACTGGATATGTAAAGCGCTTTGGGGTCCTTAGGGACTAGTAAAGCACTATATAAATACAGGCCATTTACCAGGCCAGGCCATCATATCCCCTCATGGTATATGTCAAGAACGGAGTGCAGGTCCTGAGATTATTATTATTATTATTTTTTAATATCGGTTGTTCACCTTAACTCTGGGGTACACCCAGAACCTATAGGAGAAATTATATTTTCTGTATGGGAATACTTTGGGGTACGGGATCCCTCAGGAGTAACTGAGGGATCTCAAAGTGTCGAGTCTCACTGAGTGAGAGGATGTCTGGTTAGCCTGCTGCCACTGTAACATGACTTCATATAAGCAAAAGAGGATGGATGGATGTTAAAAAATATATAGTTCAATCCATTGTGTTTATTGGAGACCGGACTCTTGTCCTGGTGAAGGATCATTCAACACATCATAAATAAATATATCTCAAAGGCAAAGTAAGCGTAACTGTGCTGTCATGTAACATCCAAACCACGCTTTTAATATCATCTGATTGTTTTAATTAACTAAAGTTAAAGGAGCCCAAAAGACTATTGACACTTTTAATAATAATAACACCCTTTGTCAGACTGACATATTTGGCTCATTGGGGTTATTGAAAAAGAATCCACAAGTAAACTTGTCAGAGTTTTAGCCTCTTTAGACTTCTTAACTTCTTCATCCACCACAGAAGTAGATGAACCTGTAACAGAAATCTCGACGCAGTCTCTGATAATAAAAAAAAAAGTAGCAACTTTTCTAAGTCTAGTTGAAAATCTACTTTTTGGAAGTGCTGAAACTGCTATACTGATAGCAACCTTTGGACCTGAGGGGTAGAAACTTTTCGAGTTGACGTAAAGCATCGGAAGATAAGGTTACAGTTAAAAATTTGACTGGTCTGGAGATGCTTATCCTTTGCTCAACAGAGATACAATAAAAGTGTTTGGCTTATCTGTGCCTCTTTGTGTGGATATCTATTGAATGCAGCCGGATAAACACCACGAGTATACTTAAACAGAAAGTTTTAGTGTCCAGCTCTTTTTCTGTGCACATGCTGCGCTTGCCCTCTAAATATTCTAGTACGGACATGCCATGAATTGACATTTAGCTCAAGCACTTTCCCTAAAAACTTTTCTTCCCTCGGGTTTTTCACTTGTCTGTACTTTTGTCCTTCTGCATTCTCTCGTCCTCAAAACACTTTGCCAGAGCGTTGTTGTTTACCTCTTCAGCATTTCTTCCTCAGTTCCTGCTCCCTCCTCTAACCTCTTGTTAGCGCTCTCTTTCTCTGATACCTGGCTGTCGATGTTGCTCTCGTCCCGCTCGTTCGCAATCGGTGCCCTCTTTTTCTCACCCCAAAGGTCCCCTTCATGCCTCTTGTTTTCAATAACCTCTCCCACTTCTACCTTGGTTTTACTCACCTTTTCCCTGATTCTATCATTCTTTCCTTTAAATCTTTCTCTTCCTCCACCACCCACCTTTTATCTGTCCAACACACAAACACACACACACAGATTCACAGACACATTGTGTGAACCTCTTGTCTGTCGATGAGTCCCTGAGGTTTTTCCTTGTGTTTGTCTCTGTATGTAGTCTGGCCAAGTGCGCTTCTCTGCAGAAAGACAAGAGATCAAAAGTATTGACAGTGTCTTAAATCGTGACAAGTTTTGGTAATTAGCACATTTTTCACTGGGGACATTTGCAAGAGCAAACCAATACTAAACTTTCCTCCCCTTGTTTTTATATAATTTTCTATTTTTTTTTTCTTTTCATTCAGCATATTGCCTTTTTCATAGTTTATAGCTGTTTTATAGTTTTAACCATACTCTTATTCAAGTATTTTTTATGCTTATCCCTGTTTTGGATTGAAATTAAATTTATATTAATTTCTTTTCTTTCCCTAACTCATTTTCTCTCTCTGTCCATCTACTTGCAGTTGAAGAGAGTAGTCTGGTAGTGCAGGCCTTAAGACTGAACACAATGTCCAAGCTGACCTTTGCCGATTGCTCTCGGTTTGATGCTCTGGTGAGAGATGTCTTCTCTGGGGTTGATTTCACTGACGTGGAGGACCAGATACTAACACATGCACTGGAACAAGTTTATAAGGAGGCACAGCTTGAACTTATACCCAGCCAGGTGTGTATATGAAGAATTCTAATAAACACTATGTGAACTGACGTTGTTTGTTAGAAAGATGGTATAAGAAAATCAGAGATAGTTAAATGGAGTAATTGTTGTCATTTATAGCTAAAGAAGGCATTGGAGCTAAATGAACAGCTAAGACAACGTATGGGCGTAGTTGTTGTCGGGCCAAGCGGAGCAGGCAAGTCCACACTGTGGAGGATGCTCAGGGCGGCTCTCGGCAAGACAGGAAAAGTGGTGAGTAGAGGGAGAACCTCCCCTCTTGAATTTAATGCTGTAACTGGAAAAAGTGATGTAATACAAGTCCTCTAAAATTACATTATGCACTGTCTGAGTTCCAGTGTTATTTAGCATATAAAAGAATCTAAAAAGTGACATTTTCAAAATTAAAGAAATTCTGCCTTGAGTTCTTGCCAATTCACTTTTTTTGTTTGGTAGGTGAAGCAGTACACAATGAATCCTAAGGCCATGCCCAGACAACAGTTGTTGGGACATATAGACATGGACACCAGAGAGTGGTCTGATGGCGTCCTCACCCACAGTGCCAGGAACGTGGTCAAAGAATCTCAGGGTAATAAGAGAGGGACACTGCTGGTTTGTGATTAACCAGACGTTTGACATTGAAACTGGAAAAGTGTTTGGCCATCACCAGAATCATCCAATTTCAAAGTGCTTTAATTCTGCAATGTTAAGCACTTGTGAACAAGTTTTGTATGTAAAACTTTTGAAATCAGATGATTCTTTCAGACACACCCCGTATCGTGATTAATATCCTGTATGCATGCGTTGTAAACATATGCATGTATATTTGTGTTTTCTAGAGGTGAACTCTTGGATCGTATGTGATGGCGACATTGATCCTGAGTGGATTGAGAGTCTGAATTCTGTCCTTGATGATAATCGACTGTTAACCATGCCCAGTGGCGAACGCATCCAGTTTGGACCTAATGTTAACTTCCTGTTTGAGACTCATGACCTCAGCTGTGCCTCACCAGCTACCATATCCCGCATGGGCATGATCTTTCTCAGGTCAGTCAGCCTATGCAGAAAGAGTTTTAAGCATTTATTTCTACCAAATTCCACCTTTTGAGTACTTGTCTCACTGGCATTTTACTTCCTCATATCTAAAGTGATGAGGACATTGATGTGGGTGCCTTGGTGAAGTCGTGGTTAAAGGGTCAGCCAGAAGAGTGTCACAATAATCTTGAAAACTGGCTGGGCGATTACTTCCAAAGATCTCTGGACTGGGTCCTCAAGCAGGTCAGCGTCCCACTGCTACACAGTGCATGAAAAGCAGTCACATCTTTTCATTGTTCTAAATATTAAACACATCTTTTGTTTGGAACCTGACACAGTGGTGTCATCAGTGCGTATGCACTGAGCAACTTAGAACCTTGATCAGTTAACTTCATTTATAATTACCAGTATTTATTATGATATATTTAATTGGTAACATTATGAAAGTGCAATCAAGTAACTGAAATGACTTGTAACCTTTCAGCTCAATGAACAGATCCATTTATTATTTCCTTCTAATTTACATAATCCTTACAGACTGGATTTTTCTTTTGCTCAACCGGTTTATTTGAAAATCGTAAAAGATCTTTGATCCTTACATCTGTATGCTGTTCTTTCTCTCTCCTCATTAGAATGACTTTGTGGTGGAAACTAGTTTAGTGGGCACAGTGTTCAATTGCCTGTCTCACCTCAATGCTGTGAAGGAGAGGGGCCAGTTCATCGTTGGTCTACTGAGAGGTATGGGAGGAAACCTCAACCTCAAAACACGACAGGAGTTTGCCAAAGAGGTGAGGACCTCATTTTTTTCTCGTTTGGTATCAATAGAGGTTGAGTTCAAGAACAGTTTTATGTTTGGATTTAAATTGTATTCATGTCTTAATTATAACTGCTGAAAATTATAAAGATGGATAACTTGCTAATGTTTGTCTTTATGTCTTTTCACTCCTGTAGTTGCTGAGCTGGGCCAGGGAAAGCCCACCAGACCCCAGAAAACCATTGGATACTTACTATAACACTGACAGTGGTCATCTAGCAAGTTACATGTTCCAGCGTCCTGAGGGTCTCACGCTGGAGCAGTTCTCTCATACACACATGCTACCTGTGATTGAGACTCCAGGCATGCAGAGAGGTCTGCAGGGTTTCTCTCCTTGGCTCACCACACAGCACAGGCAGCCCTTCATGGTCGTAGGGCCAGAGGGTTGTGGAAAGGGGTAATTACTTCTGGATCCATATACAAAAACACATTAAAAACCATTTAGCCCTTCACAAAGCCATGATTGCTGAACAACTGTTACATTACCTTCCATTATCCTGACTTAAGATCAAATGGCATTCTGCGGAAGCAATTCACAAAGGGTATTTTTTTATTCTATCCTCATGTTAGCCTTTAGTACAAAAATCACTGGTGAGGTCAGAGTGTGCAGTGTGGTTTGTGAGACAGAGGCACTCAAATAGGAATACTCAGAATGACACAATCACATAATCAACAGTGAAATCAAAGCTGCTTTTATTCAAGACTTGACCTTTCTTGTAAAGGCACTGAAAGCTCAGAATAAAGATCAAATCTTTGGGTGTGTGTGTGCGTGCTGTTTGTGCTTGGGATTGTGTACGTGTACACATCAAGTTCTGAACTGCCCCACAAGTAATTGTGTCCCTCCCCTGGGTATAAAAGAGCAAGGGTCCCTCAGTTTGCCTTTTACACTCCACTTTTGTATCTCTCAGTCTTTTCTTTTCTCATCCTCATGCCCTGCCTCACTTGGTCTGAAACATTACGGTGCCAGTAAGGCACGGGATTTGTCAACTTAGTCTTCTGATAAAAGTACAGATTTTCTGATAATGACTGTGCATGCCCATGAACACGTCATATTTACTTTCTTTAATTTGCCTTTGAGTCAAAGGTAAACAATTTTCTTGACGTCCCAAAAATTTATTTTTTTGATTAATGTGGCAGTAACACAGATTTCATCCTCTTATCCTTTCTTGCTGTCCTTAGATCAGCTTAAAAATGGGTGAAGCTGAACTGTTTAAAACATTTAAGCATATGGATGAACTGTTGCCATCCTCTGCGCTCATGTCTCACCTCACGTACTTTGAGTTCTTGTGTGTTTCCTGACCTTATTCTGTTCGTCCTGTTCAGCATGCTCCTGCGCTACGCCTTCTCTCGGCTGCGTTCCACCCAAGTTGCTGTGGTTCACTGCAGCGCCCAGACATCATCACGCCACGTCCTACAGAAACTGAGCCAGACGTGCCTGTTGCTCAGCTCTAACACTGGTCGAGTTTTCAGACCCAAGGACTGCGAGAACTTGGTCCTTTATTTAAAAGACATCAACCTACCCAAACCGGACAAGTGGGGGACCAGCAACCTCACTGCCTTCCTCCAGCAGGTAAAAAGACAGATAAATTAAAAAGTCAGTCAATGGCTGGATGTGTTGGAAACAGTTTTGATACAAGTGCCCACTCTCAGAAACTTAGACTGTTTCATGTCCACCACCAAGCATCACAATATATATTAACCTTTCTTTAAGGTGTTGACCTATAAGGGGTTCTATGATGAAAATCTGGAGTGGGTCAGTCTTGAGAACATACAAGTGGTGGCTTCCATGTCCACAGGGGGTGCTGTTGGGACACATTCACTCACAACCCGCTTCTCTTCTATAGTACGCATCTGCACAATAGAGTAAGTACAAAACAAGCAACATATAAGTAAATACCAGTAAAACAGCACTTTGTCATTGTTCCCATCTCTCTCCGTTTCTCTGCTTGGGCTCCTTCAAACTTGACAGTGATTCATTCTTGTTGTCCTACTGTTTACTTTCCTGACTTTAGTTATCCAGACAGGGAGCAGCTGCAGACTATCTACTCAGCTTACCTGCAGCCAGTTCTCCAGCACAGCCTGGGCAGCCAGGCAGCCTGGGCCAGCACAGGGAAAACACACCAGCTGGCTGGGTCTCTTGTGCAGCTCTATGAACAGGTATTGCATTTCACAGGGTGTTCATTCAAGTTTATAACCAGGTTTGTAAAAACACAGTTTTCCTGAGATGCAAAGAGCATAAAAAAGGCACAAAGAAATCTGAGTAATTCCAGATTAAAACAGTCTCTATGTGATGCAAAATCACACTGTCCAAGTCCTTGTATTTTCACAGATATCCATTTTTAACTAATGGGTATTAGCCAAGTTCTCTCCAGTCTTTTCAAAAGCACATTAGGTTTTCACATAATTCGTGCCGGTTTTATTACAGGTACAGGCATTACATTGTAGAGACTTGTGCATAAGATAACTTGACACTCAGAAATGTGTCCAGATGAATGCTGAGATTTTGCTTTCATGTTGTTAGAAAATATCAGTTAAAGAAATCTGTTGTGTTGTTATTCGCCTTCATAGGAGCTTCTTACTGTTTTATTGCAGCCACAAATGTCAGATATTGTCAGCAATTGTGACATTTTCAAGTTATTATGCATTTGTGTACGCACTTAGGGGGGAATGTTTGTTCTGTTGCTATTTTGATATTGCTCTTCACGCCATTGGATTATTAGGATTATAAATGCAGCGTAGTGATAAATGTGGAGATTCAGGTGCTTATTTTTAATCGTGTCATCTTTTTGCATATCTAGTTTGCGGTAGATAGAAATGTGTAATGAAAATAGGTTTTATCTGTATCCTATAGATATTTACTCACAGCCACTTTATTAAGTCAAAGTCAAAAAAGTTTGTTTATATAGCACAATTAAAAGACTAGTGTACATCAAAGTGCTTCACAATAAAACCGCAATGCGGGCAGAACAAAGAACCTTATTAGGAACACAGTTTTATCAAGTGATTGTGATGTTCAAGAAACCAGTTTGAGATGATTTGAGCTTTGTGGCATGGTGCTTTATCCTGCTGGAAGCAGCCATCGGAAGACACATACATTGTGGTAATAAAGCATGTGTACAAGGTCAACAAAGAAAATATCCCCCACATCGTTACACCACTACCATTAATAGAAAAAAAAACGATGGATCTGTTCTATGTTCAAAATCAATTAAGTCATTTTTCTCCCTGTTCTGATGCTCGGTTTGAAGTTCAGTATATGCCTAAATGCATCAATTTGCTGCCATGTGGTTTTTTGTGTTAACAATCAGTTAATTAAGTTGATTAATAAACTGTCTGCTGAGTGTATAATAATATAATATATTAACCCCTTTCTGTATTTTCTTCTTTCCTGTTAGGTAAAAGCCAAGTTCACAGTGGATGACCACAGCCATTATGTGTTTACACCTTGTATTCTCACAGAATGGGTTCTCAGCCTGCTGCGGTATGACCTCACTGCAGGTAACTAAAATCAAAACAAAAATAGATCGATATAAATATGTATGTGTTTTAGAAAACAGAGTAAGATTTATGAGGTTAAGATTTTTCAAATAACACGGCCCAGCCTTCTCTAAGTTAAAAACTTAGGGGACTATTTTGAGGCACTAGACACATACAAAAGCAGAAGGTTGAATTTAATGACCCACTACTAATTTCTTAGTTTATTCATATTGCTGAGTAACATTAATAATTCCATTTTAATGCCAGAATAATACAAAAAAATACAGCCCCACAGAGTTAGTTACTCGTCTGTGTTCTTTCAGCTCAGAGCCACCGTTTCTGTCTCTCACCTTTTTCCTTCTTTCTGTCGGCCTCTCTCTGATTCCTCTCTTCTCTTTCCCCAGTCCCTTTCTGCCACTCGTCTGTCTCTCACTCTTTCATCATCCTCTCCCTTTGCTGTCCTTTCATCTCTCCTTCTGTCACTCTTTCTCTCCTTCTGCAATGTGTTCCTGCTGTGATAGTGAGTCCAATCATTTATTTTAATTAAACACGTCAGCAGAGAAACTTCCCTTTTCCTGTCCTCATCAGTTTTTACTTTCTTTTTTTCTTTCTGAATTCTCTGCCCGGTTTGCTGCTTACCTTCTTTTTGGTATGTAAAAAAAAAAATCCTTATTCTTTATATTTCTTCTGTGGCTGCGGTGAATTTGAGCTTGAATAAAGTCCTTTAGGCAGTGTTATCTGTGCTTCCTAGTTTTATTTGATGTGTTTTAGAGGTGATGGGTTGATACTGAGACTGGATACTGTCACAGATGCTGACATATCACTTTTACAATTTCACTAAAACATCAGTGTAAAAATGCCAAAAAAAATAACATATCTTTGAGGCCATTTAAGAACATCTGTTGCCGTTATGTAGAGTATCCACAAGAGAGCACTGACAAGTTTTAGATGGATGCAGCTCGTGGAGCCCATTCTGTATATACTCAGAAATTTACAAATTATAAATTAGAATTGCTTTTTGTTTGTTTTTGTGGTCATTGCTTTTTTATTAAACAACCAATATTGTTAATTATTCATATGAACAAATATCAATATCAGTGTTTGCCTTAAAACTCCAAAATAAGCGAGGATTTATTTGCCTTACTGCTGGTGGCGGAATCATTATAAAGTAGATTTTGGAAATCAAAAGTCATGGGAATAAAAAAAAATGCAGGAAAAATTTACATTTATTTTTTTTTTTCCTGTAATGGTTTTTAGAATTTAAATTGCTAGGAAAACCCCAGACACAGAACTGTGTCTGTGTTTGTCATGTTTCAGTATTTTCAGGCACCGTCGAAACCAGTGTTCCATAGTATCACAAATCTGGCTTGTCCCTCCAGTTTTCAGCAAGTAGCACTCTGCTGTTTCGTGGGGAAATTTATTACATATGTGTGATCCAGGGAGGTGGTTTTGTCATACTGAGCATTGTCAAAAACAGCCCTTTGACTCATATTAAATCCTGAGTGTGATTACTATGAAACTAAATGCCAGGTTTAGGCAGACTAAAATTTGGATTGTATATTTAACGTATACATTTAGCTAACACCTGGTATGAGATCACCTAAATATTTAAATTATCGGGGAAGGGGGGGGGGGTCTAACAGAATGAATAAATCTTAATTTTGTGTAAATGTGTAAAGGTCTTTTTTTAACTATATTCTGTTAAGTCTTAATTCGTGTGTGTGTGTGTGTGTGTGTGTGTGTGTGTGTGTGTGTGTGTGTGTGTATCTCACTTGTTCCCTTTAGCTCAATCTAATGTGACAGACAGTGTGTTGGAGGTGGTAGCATACGAGGCCAGGAGGCTCTTCAGAGACCGACTAGTTTCCTCCAAAGACCTTCACACCTTTGATAACATCCTCTCCTCCATCATACGAGGGGACTGGAGCTCTGATGCTCTAGATAACATGACTGGTATGGGATGGCTGTGCTCTTGCTTCTAAGTCATAAGCCAAATATTAGGTCTGACCATGAAAGACTATTACTGAACGAGGCTTTTAAGCAGTTAATGTCAATATTACTGGCTGGGCATGTCTGAATGAAAGTAGTATATGATTAGAGTGCTTTTTGACAGCTCTGCATATATATTTACACGTGGCAATATCTCTGTTAATGGTCTGTTTTGAATACTAAACTAGTAATGATTTTAATTATTGATTTTTTTTCCATTTGCTTTGCTTGCTTTCAGTGTGTCAACAGAGCCAACTCTGTGCCTAGTAGTATGTCTTATTCACTCATTGATAAAGTTCTGAGATTTCTTCTGGATAATACCAGAAGGTCATCTAGTGTTGTCCATGTTGTACACAAGCTTTACTTTGGACGCTGTGATATCAAAAAGATTAGAGTAAAAGATAAACCCCGACACTTCTGTTCCCTGAAGGAGAGGAACAAGGTACAGTACAACACATAAGTATGGGATATCACCCCCTTGCGTGTCCTGGCTGAAGAAACCTTTGTTCACGCCTTTAAAGCAGATGACGTGTGATGACATGCGCAAGGCCCCGCCTATAACGGCCAACCGATAAAACTGGACAAACGTGTGCGGTGATGCCCAACTAGCTGCCGCACAAATATCAGCTACAGGCACCCCTTTAAAAGAGCCCATGAGGTCGCTATCCCCCTGGTGGAATGAGCTCTCACCCCCTGGGTACAGCACCAAAGCAAGACCTTTGGTGCTGTACGCCAGCGAGATAGCTTCTATACTCCAGTGGGACAGCCTCTGTTTAGACAGAGCTCTACCTCTAGTTGGATTAGTGAAGCAGACAAACAGCTGCTCACATAAATGCACATGCGTAGCACACGCACTGGACAAAGAGATCCAAAGCATCCTCCTCTGCTCCTCAGATGCAAAAGGAGGGGAGCAAAAGCTCAGCAACTCAAACTCCATTGAGCTATAAGATGCAGGCATGATCTTGGGAAAATAGGCAGCATTTGGACACAATACGACCTTGTGGTCATCAGGAGAGAACTGTGTGCAGGAGGGATGGACAGACAGCGAATGAAGGTCACCCACTCGCTTTGCCAAAGCCAAAGCGAGAAGTAATGCAGTCTTATATGATCCACAGACTCAATGGGTTCAAAAGGGGGGCTACAAAGGGCCTCCAGCACCAAAGACAAGTCCCAAGCAGGGACACTGGACTTAAGCACGGGTGTCAGCCGACGAACCTGTTTCAGAAAACGTATGGTGAGGGGATGTGCACCTGGTGTCACCCCGTCAAAACCAATATGACAAGCAGATATAGCTGCTAAATAAACCTTAATTGTCGAAAATAAAAGGTGTTAGCTAAACGTATACGTCTATCCAGCAGCTCCTGCAGGAATGTCAAAACATCCACAGTAGAGCACTGAAATGGGAGAGTGTGGCGGACCTGGCACTATTGCTCGAAGGCTCGCCATTTGTAAGCGTACAAGCCTCTAGTAGATGAGGCCCTAGCACTCTGAATTGTCGCTATCACACTAGGTGGCAAACCCTTAGCAATCAAGTTTAACCTATCAGCAGGTAAGCATGAAGGCACCACAGATCTGGCCGCGGATGAACCACTTCTCCTACCGCTGAGAGAGGAGATCCCTGCAGAGAGGAAACTGCCAAGGACTCGCTGCTAGCAGGCTGATTATCTCTGCATACCACGACCTTGTGGGCCACCAAGGGGCTACTAGAATCAGAGAGAGAGACTGCCGACACACTCTCTCTAGAACTGGAGATATCATTTCCACTGGGGGAAATGCATACAGGAGCACATCTGGCCATTGGTGCGCTAGTGTGTCCATGCCCAAGGGTGCATCGTGGTCGATTATGGAGAAGAACAGGGGGCAGTGAGTATTTACCCTGGAGGTAAAAAGATCTCTTTGCGCCTTGCCAAATAGATCCCAAATCTGAGCCACTATTAAAGGGTGTAACCTCCATTCTATCACCAGAGAGAATGGAGGACCCCCCCCATGGAGAGAAGGTCTGGCCCCAGGTTCAGGTGGCCCTTAGAGACACAGCTCTAAGTGGTTGATGTGCAGCTCGTGCTGGGCTGCAGACCAGATCCCTCTCACTGATGCACCCTCACACAGCTCTCCACACCCTCTTAGGGAAGCATCTGAGGACACCATTTTGCAAAACAACACCCTCCCAATCCAAGAACCCTGATGCAGCAGCCTGGGCTCCCTCCAAGGACGGAGAGCTAGCATGCAAGATGTGGTTACCGTCAGCCTCCTCCGGAGGTGACGCAATACAAACAGGCGGCGAGAGAGAGTCCAGTGTTGAAACGCTCTCATCTTTAACTGTCCAAGTGGCACTATGGCGATCATAGATGACATCATGCCCAACAAATGTAATATCGTCTGGAAACGCAGTCTGTGTCCCAGCTGAAACTGAGCGAGGCAGCGATTAAACCAGCCACTCTGTTCTCAGACAAACATGCTGGAAAGTGAGCATATTTCCAAACCGAGGAAAGAAATCAGCTGACTCGGGATTAGCGAGCTCTTTTGAAAGTTCACAGAGAACCCCAGTGTCTGAATGTGTGACAGAACCAGCGACAGCTGTGTCTCCGCCTGCTCTCTGGAGCAAGCTACGAGAGCCCAGTCGTCTAGGTAGGCTAAGATGAGGATTCCTCTCTCTCTCTGAGGGGCGCTAGCGTTGCCTCGGCACATTTCGTAAAGGTGCGAGGAGCGAGCGACAGTCCGAACGGCAGCACTAGGTATTCGTAGGCTATGCCCTCGAATGCAAACCTCAGAAACTGCCTGTGTTTCGGGTGTATAACCACATGAAAATAAGCATCTGTTAGATCGATTGTTGCAAACCAATCTCCCGGGCCGACTGCATTCAAGAATTGTCTGAGTGTTAGCATCTTGAACCTGTACGTCCGTAGATATGTGTTCAAGACTCGCAGGTCGAGGATGGGACGAAGCCCTCCACCTTTTTTTGGAACAACAAAATAACGGCTGTACCAGATTTTGTCTGTCTCCGAAGTGGGGACCACTCGTATTGCTCTTTTCTGCAATAGCACCTTTATTTCGTCTCTGAGTATCATGGCCGCCTCGGTGTCGACAGTCGTGTTTACGAGTCTTCGGAAATGAGACAGTTTGACCCGGAACCGGTAACCCATGGCAAAGGTTCGCAGCACCCACAGAGAGGGGGCGCAAGCGCGCCACTGAGGGGAGTGAGCAGCCAGCCGGCTGACCTGCAGCACTGACGGCGGGGCGTTGTTGCCCCTCAGTGTGTCTGCAGGGGACTGCACCACCTGCCTGACCTGGCTCATTCTGCCTGCAGGCTGAGCATTTGTGATTGTTTGAGAATAAACAACACTCTTTATTGACTGTAACATGGAAACATGTACATTCACACATTTTGTTGGATGCACCTTTTCTGGGGCACAACAATGAAAAACAGCAGGAACACTTGATGTGGTCACCTGAACATTTAACACACCTGAACAGGGAGTTACAACCTGAGGCATTTTGTGTGCAGGGGGTTTGTGCTTGGGAGAGTCAGAGTGTTAGGACATCGACTGGATAATCCTCGTCTTCAGACTCAGAAAGGAGAGGGTCATGCCGTGCGACAGCCAAGCGTCCCAGCACTTTTTCCACAAACGTCACCTATCTTTCCAGGGTCAAGCGCCGGAGCTGGCGACAAAACGCACAGGCTTTGGGCTCCGTCAACGCTCTCCTAGTGTGGACGACCCCCAGGCAGACAGGGTAGGCATCGTGCTGTTTGCTGTCGTGCAAAGAGAAACCGCATCCCTCAGGAGAGACCATGCACATGTCATCACACGTCATCTGCCCTGAAGGTGTGAATAAAGGTTTCTTCAGCCAGGACACGCGAGGGCGTGATATCCCATACTTATGTGTTGTACCGAGTGAATCGACTGAAAGGGAACCAGCTCACTGTGTTAGCAATAATACTATGTATTGTGTTTAATAATGTGCTTTACAGCAGTCTGGAAATCTGTGAAAAGATGTAGCTTTTGCTAGCTTTTGTCATAAAAATAGCACTGAAAACCCTTATAGAGAAAACTGGCTCGGTTACAAAGAGGCAGACAAATCTAATCTAAATCTTTAATCTAATCAGCTTGTAGATTGCCTTGTATCCCCAGTGAGGAATGCCTCTCCCAGACTGTGGCCACCTGGAAAACAGGGATTGCAAAAACAAAAATTTCTTGTGCACAAGTTGCTTATAAAGGCACAAACCACATTTGAGAATACAATTTGATGTCTGTTTGTTTGTCAACAACATTGTGCAACAATTACCCACCCTCATTTTAGGAAATCTGGTGAAGATGTGAATCATGGGCAAAGTAAAAACCCATCAATGCTGATTGCAGATCTGGATCACTTTCTTTGAACTGACAAAATGGGCCATTTAGCCCTGATGGTGGATGCACTCTCTGCACTTCTGTGTTTCATACACAGTTGATTGCTAGTACAACACTGTCTATGCTGCACTTTTATTTTTTCTTTGACAACCTCCATGTAATTTAACATGTCCACTAATAGTCTGTTATTTTGTCTGTTTGCAGATGGTTTCTATGTGACATGGGGAGCGTCTGAGGGGGCTGTGATCACTCCTGGCCAGTCTCTGCCTCCTCATGGCAAACAACTGGGACGCCTGGACTCTACTGATTTAAAACAAGTTATACAGAAGGTACGCAGTAAGAGACTGTTGTTAGACTTGTTGGATTAACTGTGGACAGAAAGATGTGTCTACACAGTGATACAGCAACTATAGGGATTTTCTCTTTATTCTTCTTAGCTAAAACACTGATATGGTCCTTATGTGCAAATGCGCTAATACAATAAATCATCAGTATATCAATAGCATTTTAGACAGGATAATCTGCACTAGTGTCATATTTTGCTAAAAAAGCTTAAACTTTTTACCTAATTTAAAGTAAAAAAAATGGTACTGCCACTTTGCTTTAGTAAATTTATAAACTTCTGTTTTTGTGCTTCTGTTTTCATCGTCATGTCTCACTCTGTGTTTGCATTTCTTTGTCTTTGTTTTCTTATTTTCACTTCATTGTGTTTACTGCTGTGTACCTCCTTCACCTGTGTGTCTGTTCGTCGTTTTCCTCTAGGGAGTCGTGCTGTACAGTCGAGATAACAGGGAGCTGGATCTTCTCCTGTTCTGGGAAGTGTGCGACTTTGTGTCCAGGGTAGATCGGGTCCTAAGCAGACCTGGTGGGTCTCTGCTTTTGGCAGGGCGCAGCGGAGTGGGTCGGCACACAGCCACGTGCCTAGTGTCACACATGCACGGATACACGTTGTTTACTCCAAAAATCTCCCGTGGTTACACCCTGAAACATTTCAACAGTGATCTCAAGACGGTAAGTGGATTTCCTTTATTAGATTTTATCTCTTTATCTGGTTCACATTATACTTTAATAAATTGCATTTGCAAAATGCTCTTAGAGATAATCACACGTTACACACTAATCTTGCAGGCTATACGGTTCCTATTCTGAAGAACTCCCTGTTGAGCATTTGTGTGTTTTTTTTTTCAGATTGAGTGACACCTATAATTACCATTAAAAGTGAATAGTTACTGATAAAAGAATTTTCTGTCGTTTTAGTTGATTTTTATGCATTAAATCAGTACCCATTATCATATGTTGACAGATGTCTCACTTTGCGGAGGTTTAAGCATAGACTATGTAATCTCAGCTGATGGCACTATATAATATATTTGTGTGGATACTGTGTGATTAGGTGATGCAGCTGGCAGGTCTGGAGGGCCAACAGGTGGTTTTACTATTAGAGGACTATCAGTTTGTCCACCCAGCTTTCTTAGAGATGGTGAACAGCCTGCTGTCATCAGGTATGTGTTGTGTTTATTTATGCTTTTGCCTTATTTTTTTATTTATAGAAACGTGAGTTATTGGGACTCAAGAAATTGTAGCTTCATTTAAGAGTTAATGTTTAAACTGCGATTGTCACACTGCAAATCTTAAACAGTATTTGCAATATATAGCTGGACTATGGTTTTAGATGGGTTTATGTTCTGATAGAAGAAATTATTTTGACCTTTGGGTTTAGTCAGACCAGAATTTTCTTCCTGCTCACAGACTTCATGCTAGGCTAACCATCCAACCATCCCCCACTCCAGCTTCACTCTGAGCAGACAGATCTGAGTGGTTATTGGGTGATATTGTTCATCTTGCGTACAAAGTCTTGTCAAATGACTTTCAGCTCTAATTCAAGGGGTTTACCAAAAGTATTTCATTTACTGTTCAGGAATCATTTTCAGAGTCTCAAAAGTAACTGGGCAAACTACCAAAACTTTAAATATGAGCATTGTTTTTAATGTTCAGTTTCATCTGAAAAAGTGTGCTTTGTTGGGTTGAGATCAGGTAATCATTGAACATGTTCAATGATTACCTGACACACATTTCTTTCTTCTTCTTGCAAGAAGAAGAAAGAAATGTGTGTCTCCTAAAATTATAAACTATATATGAGATGTGCATTTGAATATGGATCATACACTCAAGAATTTTCTCTGTTGTAGTTAAGTTGTAGTTCTAATGTATCCTGGGGACATTTTTCAGGTGAAGTCCCAGGTCTATATACCCCTGAGGAACTGGAGCCACTCCTCTCGTCACTGAAAGATGGTGCTTCCCAGGATGGATTCACCGGACCTCTCTACAACTATTTCTCTCACAGTCAGTATTGTGGTTTTATTGACAGCATGGTCCCTCTGTCTTTCTGTTGTTCATTGTTCCTTCATTAGGGCCTCTTCTCACTGTAAACCTCTATTATATGTGACATTTTGTTACAGAGATTGTTTTTTCTGTTTTTCTCCTTGATTATATCCGACTGTGTTCTTCTGCTTCATTGCTGCGCACTGTTGTTGGTACTGTATAAATGCTGCAATGTCACAGAGGTTGCTGCTTGTGAATCAAATCAATAACCATTATTGGCAAAGTAAAACCACTAAAGAGCTTACTCCTCACCTTTTCTCTCCAACTCTGCCAGATACAAGTTAATAAAGATGCTATTATGAATATGAATATTCTTTATTGTCATTGTCACAAGTACAATGAAATTGAAAGATATCTCCGGTCAGTGCAACATCACGAAAGATAAATACTTAAAAACTATAATATATATTGGTATTATTAGTGATAATACCAATGCCTGTCATTGTCCCACACCGTGTCCACCTTTCATCAAAGTTTCCCGATGAATTCCCTTCACCACTGTCTCACATCCCACTCAGGAATCCAGCAGAACCTCCACATTGTTCTGATCATGGACTCCTCCAACTCTAACTTCACCATCAACTGTGAGAGCAACCCAGCTTTTTACCGCAAGTGCTCTGTCCAGTGGATGGAAGGATGGTCTGAAAGCAGCATGAAAAAGGTTAATATCAGAACAGCAAGATCAAAATGGGCATTAAATCATCAGCTGTTAATAAAGCTCACGCTAAATGTTGCTTATGAGATTAGCAATGCACATTCCTTCCAACCTTTAAAGACAGACCTGTGTAATTCTGCTCTACTAATGTCTGTTGACCTAATACAGCAGCCCTAATAATGAATTGGTTTTCTCTCATTGTTGGAATTTTAAAATTGAAAACTTTTTTTTTTACTTTACAGGTTATTTTTAAAAATCAAGGTGTTGCGGTCATATTTGTGCACACATCAGTTCTTTTATAGTCACATTTGCAAATCTGGTAAACCTAAACGTGTTGCTTGTCAGATACCTGAGCTGTTGTTGGCAAAAACTGAGCAGGGAGGGGAGGAGACCGAAAGAGAAAAGGGCAGCAAGAGGAAAAGCTCAGGTAAGCACATGAACATTAAGTCACAGTTGAATGATTGATGATCTCTGGACTTAAAATGTTGTCAGATAGCTGATAAATGCCAATGCAGAATTGTATACACGCGAAGCTATCACCTTCACAATGTGAGTGACTTTGAAATAGGAGTGATGACAAAGTGCATTTGAGCCATTTTATAGTTGTTCATGCTGTTGGCATGATTAATCACATTGAAAAACATAAAAAATAGAACTGGTCAATGTTGTTTAAACAAATAAATAGAAAATAAATACGGGACTGATTATCTATTTATCTACAGTGTAATAGTACTCACAGACTGCGCAACACTTTGTTGAAGCACCTTTGGCAGCAATCAAGTCTTTTTGAGTATGATGCTATAAGCTGGCGCATCTATTTTTGGGCAGTTTTTCCCATTCTTTGTTGTAAAGCCTCTCAAGCTCCATCAGGTGGATAGGGAGGGTGTGTCGATGCACAGCCATTTTCAGATCTCTCCAGAGATGTTCAGTCGGGTTTCGGTGTCTGATTCCCTTCAGACATGAGACTCTGCATTCAGGCCAAAGAGTTCAATCTTTGTTTCGTCAGACCAGAGAGTTTTGTTTCTATGGTCTGAGAGTCTTTCAGGCAAACTCCAGGTGGGCTATCCTCTTACTGAGGAGGGGCTTCCATCTGAACAGTCTACCATAAAGGCTTTTATTGTTATTATTATTATTATTATTATTATTATTATTGTTATTATTATTATTATTATTATTTATTTGTTTGTTTATTTTATTTTACTCATATTTCCATTTAGTCACTACCATGTGATAAATTAAGATGAATTATCTTATTTTATTAATAGTAGTAGTATCATAAGCTTATAATACTTAGACATATTTAATGGCTCTATATTTTTAGTGTAATCAGAATGACTTTATATCAACTTTTTCTCTTTGTGCATCTTTTTTTTCACCTGTGACTCTCAGGAGGGTCTGGGCAGGGGGATCTGTGCCGATTGTTCTTGATGGTCCATGAGTCATGCCGCGAACACGGTGCAACACCGAGCAAGTACATGGCCTTTCTGCATGTTTACACCGCATTATACAGTCAGAAGCAAAAGCAGCTTACTACAAGACAGCAGCATCTGCAGGTAAAATTGCAAATCTACCCTGTGATACAGAATTATAAGTAGTATGAATTTTACTACTTCCGTAAGAACCAACTTATTTTCGGAACAACTGATGAGAATTGTTTATCCTAGACTTGAAAATCGATAGATCTACACATAAAATAGCTCTTGATTTGACTTTTAGTGACAATAAGAGTTTTAAAAGAGCCTTGCGGTGAAAACGACACACAGCAAATAAAAGACATGGATTAGAGAAGTTATTTGGTTTTTGGAACTGTATCCAGCCCTGATAGATGAGCTTGGGCCCAGCATTCATCCTGTGTAGTATTTTATTTAAAGTTTTACTGCAGTTTTACACACTGATATGAGAAAGTACAATTACAAAGCAACCGTAAATGTTGTTGGTAAACATTGCACACACAAATTCCATTGAATCTTTAAGAGGAAACAAGTTTGACATTACTTGTAAAGTAATACATGTTATGTCTACAGGCAGGCGTTTCTAAGCTGAATGAAGCTAAAACATTGGTTGATGAACTAAAGAGGCGGGCTGCAGAGCAGAGCGAACTGCTGAGGACTAAACAACAGGAGGCAGATTCTGCCCTGCAGGAAATCACAACCTCCATGCAGGTGTGTATGTCTGTGCTGCTGGTGCATTGTCCGCTAGTGACTGTGTATTGGGATGGGTGGATGGGTGCATGTGGGTATACGTGTGTGGCTCAGGCCAGTAGTCCTGCAGGGTTTCATGTCTTTTCTAACTTATATCTATTCTATGTCTATCTATCCAACTTCTCTCCTCTCTTCTCTTCTCTGGCTTTCTTTTTCATCTGCATTGCATTATACAAAAAACTTTCTGCCTTTCCCATGGCAATATCCTCCCTGCTGTGAAGACTCTATTTATTTAGTTTGTGTACGTATGTGTATTTGTTTGTTTTGTGACTTTCCTTTCATTCTCATCTCCTGATACCCCCATTTCCATTTCCTCCTGCTGGGTCTGTCTCGAGGATGGATGGTTGGATAGATGTGTGGAGGGGGAAAAGGAGATGAACCTTGTTCATTAGTTATGATATCCTTCTATCTTTCACTCTGTGGGGATTGGGTTTGTTGAGTTAGAGGGAGGGAGGAAGAAAGGAGATGAGAAACAAAAATAAGAAAGAAAAAGAAATAACTGTCAGAGGAGTCAGTTTTGCAGAGTGATAATTAAGAACTAGACTCATCCCTTTGGTCTGTAGTAGCTATGTCGCCTGTGGGGATGGAGACAGCAGGGAGAGAAGCGAGGAACACTGGAACAACGATGGGAAGAGTGTAAACAAAATAGATGGAAGACTGACTGAGGCTTGGCAAAGATGGAAATATTAAGAGAGCCGTTAAGGAAGAATGAAAATAAGGTTTGGAGCAGAAAAGGGGAATATATGTGGCATATAGCAAGACCTGGAGCCTTGACTATGGAAGAATTATAGGGATGGAAAAAAAAGCCAATGTTGGGATTAGCTTTAGATGAAAATGTGATGTGATAAAACTTTCAGGTTTGAAGAGGTCAGAGAGAGGACCTGTTGGAAAATGATGCGGCCAAACATTTGTCCTCACTGCTTTTTCATCATCAGTGTCACAATATTCCTAAAAAAATCCTATAAATGTAAAATAAAATACAGATGATTATATAGAAATCATATATTCAGCTGCTTACTTTCAATCCTGATTAAGCCTTTTTCCCCTAACTTCAGTACATGCTAAAAGCCTGTTTTTTAATCTAGTGTACTGAACATTTTCCTTATTTTTTGGATTTTCCAGAATGCCAGTGACCAGAAGGCAGAGATGGAAAAATTGAAAGGGAAAATGGCTCAAGAAGTGTCCAAAATTGAAGAGAGAAAAGCCAAAATCGACGACGAGCTGAAAGAAGTACAGGTAAGTGGTTTGTTGCCTGTTTTTGTGAGCATGCCCATTTCTGTAAGTTACGAGAAAACATCCCCCCTTTTCAAGGCTTGCAATCCCCATTGTGCTTATCCTTCACGTACTTGTGCATCTCTCGCTGCCTTTTCCCCTGCTGCCCTCTAGCCTTTGGTAGATGAAGCAAAGCGTGCAGTTGGAAACATCAAGCCTGAAGCGCTGTCTGAGATCCGCTCCCTCCGCATGCCTCCCGATGTCATCAGAGACATCCTGGAGGGGGTACTGAGGCTGATGGGCATCTTTGACACCTCCTGGGTCAGCATGAAGAGGTGAGAGAAAAGAGATAGGAAAAACGTGTAAAGGGATGGATAGGAAGATGAAGAGTTACCCTGTCAGGAGTAATTAAATTGATGAGGATCTTCGACACCTCTCGGGTTAGCAAAAAGAGGCATTAGGAGGTGATGAGGTGTTAGAGAATGGGTGGGAAACGAGGAAGAAAAGGGAAGGATAAACAAAGCCTTTCTGCACTGCTAATGAGCGAGTGTAGGTTGTGTGCGTATATTTGGGCGGGGTGGTGCTGGGGGTGGGGGGGCAACTGTTCATGCTTAATTAAGGAAAAAAAGGCTCATATTTTAGGCTTGAATTAACATTAAACTATCTGCTTTATGGGTTAATTTGATCTCTTTCTGATGATTTCATCTGTGTTTGGCTTTAATGTTGAACTCACACATGAAAACTCCTCTCTTCTCTAGCTTTCTAGCTAAACGTGGTGTGAGGGAGGACATAGCTACATTTGAAGCCAGGAATATCACTCCTGAGATTCGCCAGAGTGTGGAAGAGCTACTCAACAGGAACAGGGCTTCTTTCGACCCTAAGGTCTGCCTACCATAGTAGCAGAATCAGAATTAGATGTACTGTTGGAGGTTGTTATTACAGCTTGATTGTTTTTTTGTTGTTGTTGTTGGTTTGTTAATGTGTTTGTCTTCTAAAGAAGTTATTATGGCTGTTTCACTGATTTGTAATGCTACTGTTGTTTCATTCAGAATGCAAAGCGTGCAAGTGCAGCAGCTGCTCCTCTGGCTGCCTGGGTCAAAGCCAATGTCCAATACTCCCGCGTCCTAGAGAGGATAGAACCACTGGAAAGAGAACAGGCTGGACTTTTGGAGTAGGAAAATACACAAACACAACTCTATAAAAGACCGAAAATGCTTTCAACCTGTAAAACGCTGTATGTTTAAACAAAAAACAAGAAAGTTGAAGTTCTTGATTAAAAAAAATTAAAAAGTTGCTAAGTTTTGTGAAGTAATTTTGATCTAGATTGTATTATTTTAAACAAACTTGTGATCACTGACTTCATCTAATTCTACTCAACTCTAACTCACGCTCAGTTTCTCGATGCTACACATGCAATAAATGATACATAAAGTAAGTCAATAAATCAATGCGTGTGTTGTATGTGTCCAGAAACCTGAGGAAGACTGAGAGTAGGAAGAATAAACTAGAAGACCAGCTCAGCACTGTTGGAGCCAAAGTCAATGAGTTGAAAGAGAAGTATGCATCCTTCCTTCACCAATTAATCCTTCTATACTGTGTAGTTTGGGTTTTGCTTGTGGTTTTTGCGTGCTGTTGTCTTAAATTGAGATTAGGGTTGTAGTTTATTTTAATCTTGAACTGTTGATTTGTTGATGCGATGATGAGCCACCTAAAAATTAACAACAACAGCAACAAACATGGGCAGACATTTACCAGCATCAGTGTTTACGACATCAGAGCACAACAAAGGGTCGAACTTCACACTTTACATTAGTGTCACTGAGCTCCCTGCGCTCTGTCCTCTTTAGTCTTCAGTTTTCCTCCTCATCCATGTTCAATCATACAATACAATCATCTTATAACTGAAAGATGTCCTACTTTCACTAAACTCATTTCCTATATGACTCTACCTGCTGTAAATGTCATAGAGGAAGCCTCACCTGTTATATTTACAATGCATCTTATTGTCTTGGGTAAATATTACAATACATCTGCTTTCGGTTGGCTTTTCTTTCTCCTTACTTTCTCTGCAGGTTTCAGTGTCACACTGCAGAGGCAGCTAAGTTGGAGGCCGATGTGTCAAAAGCTCAGGACACGATCACTGCTGCCCAGCAGCTTATATCACAACTGGACGGAGAACACACACGCTGGAATGCACAGGTAGTTTGATGTATGGCTGTGATGATATATGTATTGGTGGGGGAGGTTATACACATTTACTCAAAAAGAGGCTCATTTGCCATGTAAGAGCAACAGGAGCCGTGAGTGTCTAAGAGCTCGTGGGTGTGTGTGTGTGTATGACAGGGGGGATGGATCCCGCTGTCTTGGGTCCCTTCTGGCTGTTTTTACTCCTCTCCACAGCATCTGTCTGCACCTTAATTAAAACACTCAATCTCTTCCTGACATTCTCGCTCGTACACACACCCTCAGTCCCACCGTCTCCCTCAAGGACTACACCAGAGAGCCAGTTTGCTCTCCACTCACGTATTACCATATACTCTCACGTGTACACACATACACTCACTTCAACGCTGTACAGTAGCTGTAGGTCACTATACATCAATACTTCTAAGCTGTTTTAGTGTTTCTCAGGAAGGGAAAACCAATGAGTCAGGTGTACACAGCTACAGTGTAAGTGAAACAGATGCAAGTTTTTAAGTAGGACGTATTAATGCAGTAGACTAGAGATCTCAAGGTCATGAAAACTTGCAACCTCAGATGTGGATATAAGTGGGGAAAAGGGTTAGCAATTAAGCCTGATGTTTAAGTATTTTACAGAGATGTGCGGGTGCGCCCGTGTTCCCCTGACATGCTATTAAAATACCTCAAAGGAATCCTGATGAACCTGGAAGTCTTTACAGCTGTGTCAGTAAAATCGGTGCAGAACAGCAAGTGTGTTCCAGGTCCTGCACTTGTGGGTTAGCATTTTTTCGTCTAGTTAAACATTTTATGTGGTCATTTGGTATTTATAACTGTGTTTAGTATTAAAGAGTCATTAGGAAGAAAACCAAACAAAAACCAAACATGTTTTGCACTGGGCCATATTAGCAACATATGAGCAATGTACCAACTTCAGTTCTCTCCTTGCTCCACCTTCTTTTCTCACATCCACGCCTTTTCTCCCGATACTGCCCGTCACTCTAATGTGATTAGTTTTTATACTTTGTTCACCTACCTGTATTTTGTCCTAGATGTCCGAGATAAAGAATGAGTTGGATACGCTCCCTGTTAGAGCCTTGCTTGCGGCAGCCTTCATCACCTACCTGTCTGCAGCTTCGGAAGACCGTAGACGACAGTGTCTGGACTCGTGGATGGCTCACTCTGGACTACAGAGTAAATATATCACTAGTTCTTTTACCACACTAGCAACAGCATATGGCAAGTCCTGTCCCAAGCAGCCTACTCAGACACCGCTGCCCACACACAACATAACGGACTCTACTGTTACAACATGGAACATACAGACGTTACAGCTTCAGGGTCTTCTCGAAGAGCTTGTTTGCCATTTAACTAAATAAATGGTAATTTTAATTTTAATTTATAATGATGTTATGTTTTAATCCCAGGCTCAGAAAGCATCACAGTACTTGATAATCCTGTTTTGTGACTTTGTGTTTTTTAATGATATGATACTACATCAATAATCAATACCCCATTAACTGATCTCCTCTTACGTTAATATAAATGCATTGAAATTGTACATGAAAAGCACTAATTATTATCTCAGTGATATTTAAACTGAGGTATGGTGACAATAAATACAAATAAAGACACAAGCCTTTTTGTTGCTTGTTTCAGAGTTTGACTTGCGATCATTCCTGTGCTCGGAGAGTGAACAGTTGATCTGGAAGAGTCAAGGGCTGCCATCAGATGATCTCTCAATGGAGAACGCACTGGTTATACTGCAGGTTAGACTAATATTTCAAATCTGCATCTACAACATGACACAGGGATTTACTAAATATAAACACTAATTTCAGTCTCTTTTTGCCTACTTTATATAAGGATGTTATTAATACTATTTATGCATTGGCTTGCTTATTTCACATCACTGTATAAAATATTTAAAAAGACATTAAAGTACAATACAAACCCAGCATTAACATGATAAAACAAGTCTAGCTGTACCGAAAGTTGTGTCCTTGTTGCCATACGTCTGTGCTCCATTTGGTTGTATCGTGTTTGTGTGTTGTTTTTATCATCGCCACCACCAGATCAATGCACTCAAGTTGAAGGTAAGAAGTCCATCATTCATCCTCGTAGCTGTTTCCTACATAGCTAGTTTATTTATTTAGTGTTTCTTTGTCTCTCTGTTTCTCTTTTGCTTTTGTGTTTGCCTTGAAACTAGTGAGAAAGAGATGTGCTGTCACTTTATTAGGTACACCTAGAGAGTACCAGGTTGGACACCTTTTGCCTTCAGAACTGTCTTAATTCTTCGTGGCATAGATCTCGCACATCCCAGACGTGCACTATTGGACTGGGATGGTGACTGTGGAGTCCATTTCAGTCATGTGAACTCCTTGTTATGTTCAAGAAACATAACAATGAGACAGTTTGAGATTATTTGATCTTTCTGACATGGCACATTGAGTTCATGCCATGTGGTTAGAAATTTGCATTAAGGAGCAGATGGACAGGTGTACCCAATAAAGTGTCTAGGGAGTATGTGTACGCATACACTCTCGCAAAAATGACATAGATCATATAAAATTTTGGGGGTTCTTAGAGACATCAAATGGTCCGCTCTCTCGCTGAATGTGCCGTAACAACTTGTGGGCAAATTGTCAGTGGTTCCATGTACAAGACTTATAGATGATTTGCCTCAGAACTGATTTGTCAGGCTCATGAGCATTCACAACCATTTTTTTCTAAAGGCATTAGAGATCTTTTTATATTGCTACACACTTCAGCTGGTACAAGAACAGTGGACCCTATCCTGATAGAGGTTTCAAAAACACTGGTTTCAGCTTTTACTGTATAAACAAACTGTAATCATTGGTGTGTATGTGAGAGAGAGTAAGAAAGACGGCGAGAGAAAGACTCCTGTGCCTGATATAGGAAGGTGGTAAGTATGATAGCACTGTGACGGGGCTAAACCATATGCATACACACATGCAGTGCACATCATTTTCTAGGTGAGTTGTGTGCTTTATAAGTAAAACTATCCTAAAACAACTTCAGCTGAAATGTCCTGCTTTCTCCTCATTTCTGACTCAGAGTGTTGCGTGTCCATTCCTGATCGACCCATCATCCCGAGCTACAGAGTGGCTATGTACACATCTCAAACAGCACAGATTAGAGGTTATCAACCAGCAGGTAACAACACACAATCAGTAACATGTGTCGTGGAATGGAGGGTCATTAATCTGTTAGATTTTGCAAAATCCTGTGCACACACTGGTGATGTGCTTTGTTTAATTCAGTTAACCCTCATTCTAACCCGTTCTTTCTTCTTTTTCTAAGTTTTCCATTAGACATTCATGACTGATCAGTTTCTTCTTGTCTAATGAATCCAAGTTTCTCTTCTTTACTAGAATATCTTAATCATTTAGAAGCAAGCCTTAACCATACTTTGATCGGTCCAGGTAATGATTTTAGCAAAAAGTTATGATGATTACATTAAGTAACACTGGTGTCCATTACTTATCACTTAACTGTTACATATTAATTACTGCATTAGTGTCATCAGGTACACTGAAAACACTCATTTAATTATTTATTTTTTGTATATGTATTTAAATTGTTTGGTTTTTGCTTAATAACTTGTTAAAACTCTCTAGACACTCTAGATGTAAATGCTTTGTTTAGAAAGAAAATATAAGATTTATTCATCTTCCAACTGTAAATTTTTTCTTTTTCTTCTTTTTTAATCGTAATCGTACTACAACTATAATTACTCTTCCATCCACCAGATACACGAGAGAACTGTGTTACCATCCACCTCTAGAATTTAATGTAATCTCTTAGTACTGGGTGTCTGTGTGGCTTCTCTCTATAGGATAATAACTTCATGACATCCCTAGAGCTGGCAGTCAGATTTGGAAAAACCCTTATCATCCAAGAGATGGATGGAGTTGAACCTGTGCTCTATCCGCTGCTGAGGAGAGACCTAATAGCACAGGGTACTCACACATTCTCACAAGCACAAACACCAATTTCATACAAAGTTGGGCTGAAGAACTCTTTTGGGCATAATTCAGAGGCTTAAGCAACCTCAGGTTGCTGACTACTCACCTCTATCCAGGGGCTACTTTTCTGCAGCGTAGTGAAATCCCATTCTGAGGGATATTGCCTCAAAGTTTAATTAACCAATCCTGACTAGTGCATTGGGCCATCACAGTACTTCTTCTCACTCTCAAAAGCCTTACTCTGTAAAATATTAAGTAAATCAAATGGTTAAACATTGACTATTCATGTTTTATTTTATATTCAGACAAGACCTTTCCTCAATACAGTCACAGTAAAGGGAAAGTTAAAAGAACTCAGACAAAATGCAGAAGCACCCCTCATTTCTCTATAATTTACTTCAAAGTTGCCAGACTTCTAATATGTTTTAATTGGTCTTCAGTGTTTTAGTTTTGGACATGTTTTTTTTCCACTCATTTTCAGGCCTTCTATCTTACCATTGTTTTTTGTTTGTTCGGTTGCTTAACACTGTCCTGTGAATTGTTTACAGATGACTTGATAAAGAACCAATTAGACGCCTGATGCAAAAACACATCATTTGTTTACATTTCTATATAAAATGTCTATGTCTGCCTTTATGAAATTAATCTATGAAAAATGGAAAAGATAAAATAGTTTTACAGGCATAAAAAATAATATTTTTCTGCTAAAAAAGGTGATTATTGAAGAGCTATTTGCTGAAAACATGGCATATATCAATATGGTGTAGACTTTGTCCTTAAACAATTTGAGGAAACTACAAAGCTGGTCACAAAAGATGAAGTGGCAGGCTTTAAAAAAACAGCCTACAGCAGATGAGCAGTATCATAAAGTCATGTCATCAAGAAATAGAAAAAAGTATCCGGCAAAGACCTGACACAGGACCTCAGAGATGCATCTGGCCCTTCAGTCAATTCATCTACTGTTCACTGAAGCATCAGCAGAAATGGTCCCATTGGAACGGTGGCAATTAAGAAGCCATTCTCAAGGAAGGCAAAAGGCAACCCGTTCTCACTCCCAAAGCGTAACATTTTACGCTAGGTGACAAATCGTCACCATATTACGTTTTCGGCTACCCACCACGTTCCTAAATGACGACCTCGGAAAAAGAGGAAATATGAGAACCGTCTGGACTGAACCTACACATGTTCGCTCTTTTTCTTCAAATCGCTTAGAAACACGCTATTTAACATCATTAAAGTCCTGGTTAAGGTCAGGAATAAGGTTATGGTCAGGGCTAGGGATAAGGTTAGGTTTAGGGCTGGAATACAGGGCTGGAACGTCTACTACCGCGGGAGCGTCATTGCACTGGATTCCAGCCATAACCCGCCGCGTACCCTAAGAACGCCGAAGGTCTCCTTTCGCGTTCCTCAGGAACGCCGCGGGACGAGACAAAACGTCGACATGTTACGCCTCGGGAGTGAGAACGCTCTGCAAAAGGGGAGAAAAGGCTGAGCTATGCTGAATTACTCAAGAGCTGGACAGAAATCAGTGGTAACAGCTCTATAAAACACGGTGGAGGCCCTGTCATGGTTTGGGGCTGAATTTCAGCCAGTGGTGTTGTGGATCTTATCAAAGCGGATGGATTTACAAACATAGAAAAGTACCGTCAGATCTTGATCCACCTGGATACAAAAACACAGAGTGGATCACTACCAGTCATGGACTAGCTTCACCAGGGCCCAAACCTCAACATTGTTGAAGCAGTGTGGGATCATGTTGAAAACTTAAAGAAATCACAAGAATAACCCTTCCCACATTATTGCACAGCAGCTGTTGCTTCTCTAAGACCATTGCTGATGATTTACTCCTGGCATTGTGTTAACACACCTGAATCCACCAGACCTGCAAAGTGCCAGAGCTTCAGCTTTTATAGAGATGCTCACACTTGCTGATGATCAGCTAATCAAGTGAATTTGATTAAAGTGGTTGGTACTCACGCTCTCAATTCCTGTGGAAGCAGTTGTAGTTTGTTTAAATTTGTATGTTGCCAGCTGTAAAACCTGCTAAGGATCAGATTGTTTTTACTATGTCCCGATACATAAAACCTTAGAATTTAAAGAGTGTGTACTTTATTTTTTACCAAACTGTAGATAATGATTGAAAGCCAATAGATTCAAATTAGTGTCTCAAGCCTTACATTTTGATAGTGAGTCTTGATGTCAGTGATATTAATAACTTATTAATAACTTGCTCCTGACTTACTTTTTTTTTTTTAAACAAACGCCTGTGAAACTTTGTACCATGTCCATTATTTTGAGTGTTAGTTATATTTGAAAGAATTAATGAGCATACTGTGGGCGAGCATTACAAATGAAAAAGAAAAGTGTGAACGAAGGAGACGGTGGATAAATAACAATAAGTGAAAAAAGAAAACAGGTTTGCTGCATTATCACACTGTGGTACATAAGAAGTAATTGCTTTCCGTGTGTCACTTCTCATTATTTGCACAATCACAGAAATGGACCTTTCAGGTAAAGTGTGGTAGTTTCTCAGTAGGAGCTCACTTATTGATTTTCCTTGAATTACCTAGTCTTTGTTCCTTGCCTTTTTGGAAAGGCAAGAGAAACAGCAAAGAGAAAGAGCACATTAGACTTTTCAGTTTTGAGGGTTTTTTCTGTATGCATGAGAATAAGATGCTGTAGAACCCTGGTGTTGTCTCATTTAGTGTCCATAGGTTTATGCAAATCTCACACATGAGAAACATGTATGCACTAGACATAAATATCTCTTATTTTACACAAGGACTAGCCTGTATGTACATAATATGATATTAAAATCCATCCATCCACCCATTTTCTTCCGTTTAAGCCTAATGAATTCTATGTAGTAAAAATATCACCAATTAATAGTCTCAAAATCTCAAAATGGTAGTTATTTTATCCACTTAATTTTCTCAAGTACTTTGCAGCTGTTGGATATTAAAATTGTCCATAGAAAAAAACATGCAGTGCAGTCCTTTGGTCATTCCATTTTATGGATGAATACTCTTTGAAATTGTCTTACAAAATTGGACAAAAAAAAAGCCCCCAAATACAGCGTGTATTCATAGACGACTGGTTTTTGAAGCGTCTTCTATAGCCAGTAATACTTCAGTTTCTCCTTTTAGTTAATTGCATTCCAATCACATATATAAAAAACAGAGGTTGAAAACATACCTGTAAAAATGATGTGTGATTCATAAGGCTCTGAATCATCCAGGGAGAGGCGGTTCGCTATTTGAAGCAGAATTGGAAAGAGCGGGGGCAGAGACAGTATGCGAAAGGGCAAGTTATCCACTTAAAAGTAGTGTTGAACAAGAAAGAAAAAAGTGCTGAGACAAAAAAATTGACAGTTCTGCACTGCGGACATTTAGACGACAGAAGGGGAAGAAAGTAGAGGGAGAAAAGTAAAAAGACGGAAGGTAGGATAAAGTTAAAAGTTGATGTGAAACAAGGTACCTTGTTAAGAGACACATTTCCACATGTGCAGGTCCTAGATATGTGGTCCAGATAGGAGACAAGGTTATTGATTACAATGAGGACTTCCGTCTCTTCCTGGCAACACGGAATCCCAGTCCCTTCATCCCTCCTGATGCCGTCTCAGTGGTTACTGAGGTCAACTTCACAACAACTAGGGCAGGCTTGCGGGGACAGGTAACCCATTCAACCAGCACACAAATACAAATGCATATAAAATGTACAATGCCAGTAATTTAAAATGTACCTATTGAGCATAATCATGTCCATTAATAACTTTAAAGTTTATAACACAAATACATGGGATATATACTTGATGTGGCCACACAGTGTGCCCACTGGCTCTTTATTTGTGTGTCTGTATGTTAGTTGCTAGCCTTGACCATCCAGCAAGAAAAGCCAGAGCTGGAGACTGAGAAAACAAGGCTACTACAACAAGAGGAAGACAAGAAGATACAGCTGGCTCAGCTGGAAGAATCATTATTGGAGGTACTCATGCTAACATATACTGTGAGGGAAATATAGACAAGGATTCTACAGGGTGGGCCATTTATATGGATACACCGTAATAACATGGGAATGGTTGGTGATATTAAAGTCCTGTTTGTGGCACATTAGTATATGTGAGGGGGCAAACTCCTCAAGATGGGTGGTGACCATGGTGGCCATTTAGAAGTCGGCCATCTTGGATACAACTTTTGTTTTTTCAATAGGAAGAGGGCCATGTGACATCAAACTTATTGGTAATGTTGTGGTGGACCACTAGAGGGCTCCACTCACACCCAGTGTTGAGGAAGTGTGCTGCTGTGTTTTGTGGCACGATGTGTTCAGTTGATGTTGGAGAGGAATAAAGAAGGAGTGAGAACTGAGAGCTCTGTGTTGTCCATACTTACCTCCACATTGGTGACCCCTGACTCGAGCATGCTACGGGCCGAAGATAACACAGACTCCGCTTTGGATGCATCGGCGGCCGCTGGTCCTCCACCTCCGGTTGCAGCTGTGGTGCTGAAACTGCCGGACTTTTGGCTCCACGATCCCCCGTCATGGCTTGTGCACGTGGAGGCTCAGTCACCTTCCACGCCACCACCTGCCTCCCCCGGAGCATCCGCCCCTTTGCTGACGGCAGGGATTGCTACACGCCGGCACCGCGGAAAGAGCATCTGTTTCTACCATCAGCGTTTTGGCGACAGAGCGCGTCGCTGCCTGCCGCCTTGCGCTTTCACGGCCCAGGGAAACGGACCCGCCAGCGCGCCGTAGCAGCCGCGACCGCTGGCAATACAGAAAGGCTGCTCTTCATAGAGGACTCGCGCTCCGGGAGACGTTTTCTCGTGGACTCTGGCTCCCAGAAAAGCCTCCTTCCCCCTACCGCTGCTGACAGACTAGCAGCGAACTGTGGGCCGCAGCTCATTGCAGCTAATGGCTCTCCTATCACAACGTTTGGGGAAAAGTTGGTGACTGTTTGTTTTCATGGTCGGGATTTCCAGTGGAACTTTGTTGTTGCCACTAGCTCTGTACCTATTTTAGGTGCTGATTTTCTGTGTGCTCATGGACTGCTTGTCGATGTTGCTAACAGACGTTTAATTGATGCTCTCTCGTTTTCTTCGCTACCCTGTTTTACTCGGGCCGCCGAGCCCACTGATTCGGGCTAATGTAGTGACCTCCGGGGATGCTTTTCAGCGTTTGCTTTTAGAGTTTCCATAGCTGTCTGTCCCTAATTTCTCTAGCACAGTAACGAAGCACGGGGTGGAGCATTATATTCCCACGGTCCCACGGTGTTCGCATGTGCGCGCCGCCTCGACCCTGCGACACTGTCCGTCACTCGGGAAGAGTTTGTAGCCATGGAGCGCCTTGGCATTGTACAGCGTTCAAACAGTGCATTGGCCTCTCCGCTTCACATGGTGCCCAAATCGGACGGTCGGTGGCGGCCATGCGGAGATTTCCGCCGTTTAAATAATGCCACGGAGAATGACCGTTACCCCATCCCCCACATACAGGATTTTTCGGCCAATCTCGCTGGAACCTCGATTTTTTTCTAAAATTGACTGGGTGCGGGGGTATCACCAGGTTCCCGTGCGCGCCGAAGACGTTCCTAAAACCGCTGTCATTACCCCCTTCGGCTTGTTCAAGTTTTTGCGCATGCCGTTTGGCCTGAAAGGTGCCGCCCACTTTCAGCGGCTGATGGACTCCATTTTGCGCGGGCTGCCGTTCGTTTTTATTTACCTGGATGATATATTGGTGGCCAGCTGCTCAGCGAGCCAGCACGAGTCCCATCTGCGCCAGGTTTTCCAGCGTTTGGCAGCGCACGGCCTGACCATCAACCCTTCCAAGTGCCAGTTTGGGTTGCCTGTTCTGGATTTCCTCGGACACCGCATTTCCACTGAAGGTGTGGTTCCATTGCCCGACAGAGTCCGGGCTGTTTCGGCTTTTCCGCGTCCCACGTCGGTTAAAGCGTTGCAGGAGTTCTTGGAGATGATAAATTTTTACAACTGCTTTCTCCCCAGAGCTGCCCACCTGCTCTATGCTGCCTTAAAAGGTAAAACAGACAAAGATCCCGTTGACTGGCTGCCGAACGCGTCCAGGCGTTTTCCGCAGCCAAGTCTGCACTGGCTGACGCCGCCTTTCTGGCCCACGCCGCCCTGCTGGCCCACCCATTTCCGTCGGCGGAGATCGCGTTGACCACCGACGCGTCTGACGTGGCAGTGGGTGCCGTGTTGGAACAGCGGGTTTCAGGTCTCTGGCAACCGCTCGCCTTTTTCAGTCGTACGCTCCGGGATGCCGAACACAAGTACAGTGTTTTCGACAGGAAGTTGCTGGCCCTGCACCTCGCGACACGACATTTT
>NW_024582707.1:192516-313691 GCF_018398535.1 Haplochromis burtoni | reverse complement strand
TACCTGGACCCGGGGTATAGAGTATGTTTGGGGAGTGTGATTGTGTGTACATGTCCATTTATGTCAATCCTTACGTTGGGTGAGTGCTGAGTGTTTGTATATGTGTGCATGAGGGTGGGAATGCATGTTTGTGTCTGTGTGTGCCTGTTTGTCTGTGTCTATATGTCAGGTCGGGTCTTAGACTCCACCTCTCTGGGAACTCCCAGGCCCTCCAAGGCCTATCTCCCCTCACCACACTCCCTGCCGGTGACTGATGCCCTCAGGGGTCGGTGCATTGGTGGTTCTTGGTGTCCGGGGCTGGGCGCTCAGGTATGTACCAGCTCACTCCCGGTGGCTACCTGGCGGGGCCTGGCGCCTGTTGCTCGGTCAGGCCTCCTCCGGGGTGCGGGGGGCCCTCGGGCCTCCGGCCTCTGGGCCTGCGGCTCGGTTCACTCTGGCACAGCTGGCTGCCGGCAGAGCCGGTGGGCACGCCGGTGCAGCCCCCTCTAGCTTCTGCTCGGTGGCTACTGGGTGACGCCTCGTCTGGGGATCCTCAGCCCTTCCCATGAGGGTGGCACGGATGCCCCTCCAGTGGTCCTCCTTGGGCTCTCGCACTCTGGGGCCTCTGGATGTCTGGGGCCTGGATCTCCTCCATGCCTGCTTCATGCCCTGGGGGACGGGGCTATGGCTCGCTACATCCTCTTGCAGACCATTACATGGAGAAACCTTTTGAATACAAGCGCGCTGATCCACACAGGTATGCACACGGGTGTTCACTGCTCGTAGACCCAAATTACACCTTTCTTGGCTGCTACTTCGAAGCACATCTGTCCTGCGTGCTGCACAACAACATTGAATATTTAGTATTTACTGCTGTTTACACTTAGCTAGATTAATGCGATGGTGTTGTGTTTAGTATGTTGCTTTGTTTTTTTTTGTTTTTTTGCTTGTTTTCTATTCTTCTCTCAACAGGTGATCCAGGAGATTTTTTTTTTTCCCCCCTTTCTCACTGTCCCTCTCCCCTTCTGTTTTTCCTTTCCTTCCTCTTTCTTTCTCCCTTTCCTATCCCTCACTCATGTCTGTCCCGTCTGTAACATCTGAAAATAAAATAAAATAAATAATAAAAACAAAGGTCGATCAAATGGACCAATACGGCAATGCCACGATGATCCATTTGGCAAAATAAATCCATTGGGTATCCTTGTTGGTCTTCAGACAACAATTCTGATGGCTAAAGAACCAAATGGGACAGGCAAAAAAAAAAAAAAAAAGGGAAACGTCGCAAAGCAGGTGCGGACCGCCGTCCCACACAGGGGTGTCCTCCAGCACGTGGCCAGTTTTTGTTGACTGAAGGGCAAGGACATACACCGGAGAAACCAACACGCGTGAGAGACAGTCAGCGACGTGATTGGACTTACCAGCCACATGCTGAATGTCTGTGGTAAACTCTGAAATGGCCGCCAACTGGCGCTGCTGGCGTGCGCTCCATGGGTCAGAGACCTTGGACATCGCAAACGTCAAAGGTTTGTGGTCAACGTACGCAGTAAAGTTGCGACCCTCGAGGAAAAAACGAAAATGTCGTGTCGCGAGGTGCAGGGCCAGCAACTCCCTGTCAAAAACACTGTACTTGCGTTCAGCATCCCGGAGCGTACGACTGAAAAAGGCGAGCGGTTGCCAGAGACCTGAAACCCGCTGTTCCAACACCCCACCCACTGCCACGTCAGACGCGTCGGTGGTCAACGCGATCTCCGCCGACGGAAATGGGTGGGCCAGCAGGGCGGCGTGGGCCAGAAAGGCGGCGTCAGCCAGTGCAGACTTGGCTGCGGAAAACGCCTGGACGCGTTCGGCAGCCAGTCAACGGGATCTTTGTCTGTTTTACCTTTTAAGGCAGCATAGAGCAGGTGGGCAGCTCTGGGGAGAAAGCAGTTGTAAAAATTTATCATCTCCAAGAACTCCTGCAACGCTTTAACCGACGTGGGACGCGGAAAAGCCGAAACGGCCTGGACTCTGTCGGGCAACGGAACCACACCTTCAGCGGAAATGCGGTGCCCGAGGAAATCCAGAACAGGCAACCCAAACTGGCACTTGGAAGGGTTGATGATCAGGCCGTGCGCTGCCAAACGCTGGAAAACCTGGCGCAGATGGGACTCGTGCTGGCTCGCTGAGCAGCTGGCCACCAATATATCGTCCAGATAAACAAAAACGAACGGCAGCCCACGCAAAACGGAGTCCATCAGCCGCTGAAAGGTCTGGGCGGCACCTTTCAGGCCAAACGGCATGCGCAAAAACTCGAACAAGCCGAAGGGGGTAATGACAGCGGTTTTAGGAACGTCTTCGGCGCGCACGGGAACCTGGTGATACCCCCGCACCAAGTCAATTTTAGAAAAAATCGACGTTCCGGCGAGATTGGCAGAAAAATCCTGAATGTGGGGGATGGGGTAACGGTCATTCTCCGTGGCATTATTTAAACGGCGGAAATCTCCGCATGGCCGCCACCGACCGTCCGATTTGGGCACCATGTGAAGCGGAGAGGCCCATGCACTGTTCGAACGCTGTACAATGCCAAGGCGCTCCATGGCTGCAAACTCTTCCCGAGCGACGGACAGTTTCGCGGGGTCGAGGCGGCGCGCGCGCGAACACCGGGGGCCCGACCGTGGGAATATAATGCTCAACCCCATGCTTCGTTACCGTGCTAGAGAAATTAGGGACAGACAGCGATGGAAACTCTAAAAGCAAACGCTGAAAAGCATCCCCGGAGGTCACTACATTAGCCCGAATCAGGGGCTCGGCGGCCCGAGTAAAACAGGGTAGCGAAGAAAACGAGAGAGCATCAATTAAACGTCTGTTAGCAACATCGACAAGCAGTCCATGAGCACACAGGAAATCAGCACCTAAAATAGGTACAGAGCTAGCGGCAACAACAAAGTTCCACTGGAAATCCCGGCCATGAAAACAAACAGTCACCAACCTTTCCCCAAACGTTTTGATGGGAGAGCCATTAGCTGCAATGAGCTGCGGCCCACAGTTCGCTGCTAGTCCGTCGGCAGCGGTAGGGGGAAGGAGGCTCTTCTGGGAGCCGGAGTCCACGAGAAAACGTCTCCCGGAGCGCGAGTCCTCTATGAAGAGCAGCCTTTCTGTATTGCCAGCGGTCGCGGCTGCTACGGCGCGCTGGCGGGTCCGTTTCCCTGGGCCGTGAAAGCGCAAGGCGGCAGGCAGCGACGCGCTCTGTCGCCAAAACGCTGATGGTAGAAACAGATGCTCTTTCCGCGGTGCCGGCGTGTAGCAATCCCTGCCGTCAGCAAAGGGGCGGATGCTCCGGGGGAGGCAGGTGGTGGCGTGGAAGGTGACTGAGCCTCCACGTGCACAAGCCATGACGGGGGATCGTGGAGCCAAAAGTCCGGCAGTTTCAGCACCACAGCTGCAACCGGAGGTGGAGGACCAGCGGCCGCCGATGCATCCAAAGCGGAGTCTGTGTTATCTTCGGCCCGTAGCATGCTCGAGTCAGGGGTCACCAATGTGGAGGTAAGTATGGACAACACAGAGCTCTCAGTTCTCACTCCTTCTTTATTCCTCTCCAACATCAACTGAACACATCGTGCCACAAAACACAGCAGCACACTTCCTCAACACTGGGTGTGAGTGGAGCCCTCTAGTGGTCCACCACAACATTACCAATAAGTTTGATGTCACATGGCCCTCTTCCTATTGAAAAAACAAAAGTTGTATCCAAGATGGCCGACTTCTAAATGGCCACCATGGTCACCACCCATCTTGAGGAGTTTGCCCCCTCACATATACTAATGTGCCACAAACAGGACTTTAATATCACCAACCATTCCCATGTTATTACGGTGTATCCATATAAATGGCCCACCCTGTAATCCTTGTCTATATTTCCCTCACAGTATATGTTAGCATGAGTACCTCCAATAATGATTCTTCCAGCTGAGCCAGCTGTATCTTCTTGTCTTCCTCTTGTTGTAGTAGCCTTGTTTTCTCAGTCTCCAGCTCTGGCTTTTCTTGCTGGATGGTCAAGGCTAGCAACTAACATACAGACACACAAATAAAGAGCCAGTGGGCACACTGTGTGGCCACATCAAGTATATATCCCATGTATTTGTGTTATAAACTTTAAAGTTATTAATGGACATGATTATGCTCAATAGGTACATTTTAAATTACTGGCATTGTACATTTTATATGCATTTGTATTTGTGTGCTGGTTGAATGGGTTACCTGTCCCCGCAAGCCTGCCCTAGTTGTTGTGAAGTTGACCTCAGTAACCACTGAGACGGCATCAGGAGGGATGAAGGGACTGGGATTCCGTGTTGCCAGGAAGAGACGGAAGTCCTCATTGTAATCAATAACCTTGTCTCCTATCTGGACCACATATCTAGGACCTGCACATGTGGAAATGTGTCTCTTAACAAGGTACCTTGTTTCACATCAACTTTTAACTTTATCCTACCTTCCGTCTTTTTACTTTTCTCCCTCTACTTTCTTCCCCTTCTGTCGTCTAAATGTCCGCAGTGCAGAACTGTCAATTTTTTTGTCTCAGCACTTTTTTCTTTCTTGTTCAACACTACTTTTAAGTGGATAACTTGCCCTTTCGCATACTGTCTCTGCCCCCGCTCTTTCCAATTCTGCTTCAAATAGCGAACCGCCTCTCCCTGGATGATTCAGAGCCTTATGAATCACACATCATTTTTACAGGTATGTTTTCAACCTCTGTTTTTTATATATGTGATTGGAATGCAATTAACTAAAAGGAGAAACTGAAGTATTACTGGCTATAGAAGACGCTTCAAAAACCAGTCGTCTATGAATACACGCTGTATTTGGGGGCTTTTTTTTTGTCCAATTTTGTAAGACAATTTCAAAGAGTATTCATCCATAAAATGGAATGACCAAAGGACTGCACTGCATGTTTTTTTCTATGGACAATTTTAATATCCAACAGCTGCAAAGTACTTGAGAAAATTAAGTGGATAAAATAACTACCATTTTGAGATTTTGAGACTATTAATTGGTGATATTTTTACTACATAGAATTCATTAGGCTTAAACGGAAGAAAATGGGTGGATGGATGGATTTTAATATCATATTATGTACATACAGGCTAGTCCTTGTGTAAAATAAGAGATATTTATGTCTAGTGCATACATGTTTCTCATGTGTGAGATTTGCATAAACCTATGGACACTAAATGAGACAACACCAGGGTTCTACAGCATCTTATTCTCATGCATACAGAAAAAACCCTCAAAACTGAAAAGTCTAATGTGCTCTTTCTCTTTGCTGTTTCTCTTGCCTTTCCAAAAAGGCAAGGAACAAAGACTAGGTAATTCAAGGAAAATCAATAAGTGAGCTCCTACTGAGAAACTACCACACTTTACCTGAAAGGTCCATTTCTGTGATTGTGCAAATAATGAGAAGTGACACACGGAAAGCAATTACTTCTTATGTACCACAGTGTGATAATGCAGCAAACCTGTTTTCTTTTTTCACTTATTGTTATTTATCCACCGTCTCCTTCGTTCACACTTTTCTTTTTCATTTGTAATGCTCGCCCACAGTATGCTCATTAATTCTTTCAAATATAACTAACACTCAAAATAATGGACATGGTACAAAGTTTCACAGGCGTTTGTTTAAAAAAAAAAAAGTAAGTCAGGAGCAAGTTATTAATAAGTTATTAATATCACTGACATCAAGACTCACTATCAAAATGTAAGGCTTGAGACACTAATTTGAATCTATTGGCTTTCAATCATTATCTACAGTTTGGTAAAAAATAAAGTACACACTCTTTAAATTCTAAGGTTTTATGTATCGGGACATAGTAAAAACAATCTGATCCTTAGCAGGTTTTACAGCTGGCAACATACAAATTTAAACAAACTACAACTGCTTCCACAGGAATTGAGAGCGTGAGTACCAACCACTTTAATCAAATTCACTTGATTAGCTGATCATCAGCAAGTGTGAGCATCTCTATAAAAGCTGAAGCTCTGGCACTTTGCAGGTCTGGTGGATTCAGGTGTGTTAACACAATGCCAGGAGTAAATCATCAGCAATGGTCTTAGAGAAGCAACAGCTGCTGTGCAATAATGTGGGAAGGGTTATTCTTGTGATTTCTTTAAGTTTTCAACATGATCCCACACTGCTTCAACAATGTTGAGGTTTGGGCCCTGGTGAAGCTAGTCCATGACTGGTAGTGATCCACTCTGTGTTTTTGTATCCAGGTGGATCAAGATCTGACGGTACTTTTCTATGTTTGTAAATCCATCCGCTTTGATAAGATCCACAACACCACTGGCTGAAATTCAGCCCCAAACCATGACAGGGCCTCCACCGTGTTTTATAGAGCTGTTACCACTGATTTCTGTCCAGCTCTTGAGTAATTCAGCATAGCTCAGCCTTTTCTCCCCTTTTGCAGAGCGTTCTCACTCCCGAGGCGTAACATGTCGACGTTTTGTCACGTCCCGCGGCGTTCCTGAGGAACGCGAAAGGAGACCTTCGGCGTTCTTATGGTACGCGGCGGGTTATGGCTGGAATCCAGTGCAATGACGCTCCCGCGGTAATAGACGTTCCAGCCCTGTATTCCAGCCCTAAACCTAACCTTATCCCTAGCCCTGACCATAACCAGGACTTTAATGATGTTAAATAGCGTGTTTCTAAGCGATTTGAAGAAAAAGAGCGAACATGTGTAGGTTCAGTCCAGACGGTTCTCATATTTCCTCTTTTTCCGAGGTCGTCATTTAGGAACGTGGTGGGTAGCCGAAAACGTAATATGGTGACGATTTGTCACCTAGCGTAAAATGTTACGCTTTGGGAGTGAGAACGGGTTGCCTTTTGCCTTCCTTGAGAATGGCTTCTTAATTGCCACCGTTCCAATGGGACCATTTCTGCTGATGCTTCAGTGAACAGTAGATGAATTGACTGAAGGGCCAGATGCATCTCTGAGGTCCTGTGTCAGGTCTTTGCCGGATACTTTTTTCTATTTCTTGATGACATGACTTTATGATACTGCTCATCTGCTGTAGGCTGTTTTTTTAAAGCCTGCCACTTCATCTTTTGTGACCAGCTTTGTAGTTTCCTCAAATTGTTTAAGGACAAAGTCTACACCATATTGATATATGCCATGTTTTCAGCAAATAGCTCTTCAATAATCACCTTTTTTAGCAGAAAAATATTATTTTTTATGCCTGTAAAACTATTTTATCTTTTCCATTTTTCATAGATTAATTTCATAAAGGCAGACATAGACATTTTATATAGAAATGTAAACAAATGATGTGTTTTTGCATCAGGCGTCTAATTTGTTCTTTATCAAGTCATCTGTAAACAATTAACATGACAGTGTTAAGCAACCGAACAAACAAAAAACAATGGTAAGATAGAAGGCCTGAAAATGAGTGGAAAAAAAACATGTCCAAAACTAAAACACTGAAGACCAATTAAAACATATTAGAAGTCTGGCAACTTTGAAGTAAATTATAGAGAAATGAGGGGTGCTTCTGCATTTTGTCTGAGTTCTTTTAACTTTCCCTTTACTGTGACTGTATTGAGGAAAGGTCTTGTCTGAATATAAAATAAAACATGAATAGTCAATGTTTAACCATTTGATTTACTTAATATTTTACAGAGTAAGGCTTTTGAGAGTGAGAAGAAGTACTGTGATGGCCCAATGCACTAGTCAGGATTGGTTAATTAAACTTTGAGGCAATATCCCTCAGAATGGGATTTCACTACGCTGCAGAAAAGTAGCCCCTGGATAGAGGTGAGTAGTCAGCAACCTGAGGTTGCTTAAGCCTCTGAATTATGCCCAAAAGAGTTCTTCAGCCCAACTTTGTATGAAATTGGTGTTTGTGCTTGTGAGAATGTGTGAGTACCCTGTGCTATTAGGTCTCTCCTCAGCAGCGGATAGAGCACAGGTTCAACTCCATCCATCTCTTGGATGATAAGGGTTTTTCCAAATCTGACTGCCAGCTCTAGGGATGTCATGAAGTTATTATCCTATAGAGAGAAGCCACACAGACACCCAGTACTAAGAGATTACATTAAATTCTAGAGGTGGATGGTAACACAGTTCTCTCGTGTATCTGGTGGATGGAAGAGTAATTATAGTTGTAGTACGATTACGATTAAAAAAGAAGAAAAAGAAAAAATTTACAGTTGGAAGATGAATAAATCTTATATTTTCTTTCTAAACAAAGCATTTACATCTAGAGTGTCTAGAGAGTTTTAACAAGTTATTAAGCAAAAACCAAACAATTTAAATACATATACAAAAAATAAATAATTAAATGAGTGTTTTCAGTGTACCTGATGACACTAATGCAGTAATTAATATGTAACAGTTAAGTGATAAGTAATGGACACCAGTGTTACTTAATGTAATCATCATAACTTTTTGCTAAAATCATTACCTGGACCGATCAAAGTATGGTTAAGGCTTGCTTCTAAATGATTAAGATATTCTAGTAAAGAAGAGAAACTTGGATTCATTAGACAAGAAGAAACTGATCAGTCATGAATGTCTAATGGAAAACTTAGAAAAAGAAGAAAGAACGGGTTAGAATGAGGGTTAACTGAATTAAACAAAGCACATCACCAGTGTGTGCACAGGATTTTGCAAAATCTAACAGATTAATGACCCTCCATTCCACGACACATGTTACTGATTGTGTGTTGTTACCTGCTGGTTGATAACCTCTAATCTGTGCTGTTTGAGATGTGTACATAGCCACTCTGTAGCTCGGGATGATGGGTCGATCAGGAATGGACACGCAACACTCTGAGTCAGAAATGAGGAGAAAGCAGGACATTTCAGCTGAAGTTGTTTTAGGATAGTTTTACTTATAAAGCACACAACTCACCTAGAAAATGATGTGCACTGCATGTGTGTATGCATATGGTTTAGCCCCGTCACAGTGCTATCATACTTACCACCTTCCTATATCAGGCACAGGAGTCTTTCTCTCGCCGTCTTTCTTACTCTCTCTCACATACACACCAATGATTACAGTTTGTTTATACAGTAAAAGCTGAAACCAGTGTTTTTGAAACCTCTATCAGGATAGGGTCCACTGTTCTTGTACCAGCTGAAGTGTGTAGCAATATAAAAAGATCTCTAATGCCTTTAGAAAAAAATGGTTGTGAATGCTCATGAGCCTGACAAATCAGTTCTGAGGCAAATCATCTATAAGTCTTGTACATGGAACCACTGACAATTTGCCCACAAGTTGTTACGGCACATTCAGCGAGAGAGCGGACCATTTGATGTCTCTAAGAACCCCCAAAATTTTATATGATCTATGTCATTTTTGCGAGAGTGTATGCGTACACATACTCCCTAGACACTTTATTGGGTACACCTGTCCATCTGCTCCTTAATGCAAATTTCTAACCACATGGCATGAACTCAATGTGCCATGTCAGAAAGATCAAATAATCTCAAACTGTCTCATTGTTATGTTTCTTGAACATAACAAGGAGTTCACATGACTGAAATGGACTCCACAGTCACCATCCCAGTCCAATAGTGCACGTCTGGGATGTGCGAGATCTATGCCACGAAGAATTAAGACAGTTCTGAAGGCAAAAGGTGTCCAACCTGGTACTCTCTAGGTGTACCTAATAAAGTGACAGCACATCTCTTTCTCACTAGTTTCAAGGCAAACACAAAAGCAAAAGAGAAACAGAGAGACAAAGAAACACTAAATAAATAAACTAGCTATGTAGGAAACAGCTACGAGGATGAATGATGGACTTCTTACCTTCAACTTGAGTGCATTGATCTGGTGGTGGCGATGATAAAAACAACACACAAACACGATACAACCAAATGGAGCACAGACGTATGGCAACAAGGACACAACTTTCGGTACAGCTAGACTTGTTTTATCATGTTAATGCTGGGTTTGTATTGTACTTTAATGTCTTTTTAAATATTTTATACAGTGATGTGAAATAAGCAAGCCAATGCATAAATAGTATTAATAACATCCTTATATAAAGTAGGCAAAAAGAGACTGAAATTAGTGTTTATATTTAGTAAATCCCTGTGTCATGTTGTAGATGCAGATTTGAAATATTAGTCTAACCTGCAGTATAACCAGTGCGTTCTCCATTGAGAGATCATCTGATGGCAGCCCTTGACTCTTCCAGATCAACTGTTCACTCTCCGAGCACAGGAATGATCGCAAGTCAAACTCTGAAACAAGCAACAAAAAGGCTTGTGTCTTTATTTGTATTTATTGTCACCATACCTCAGTTTAAATATCACTGAGATAATAATTAGTGCTTTTCATGTACAATTTCAATGCATTTATATTAACGTAAGAGGAGATCAGTTAATGGGGTATTGATTATTGATGTAGTATCATATCATTAAAAAACACAAAGTCACAAAACAGGATTATCAAGTACTGTGATGCTTTCTGAGCCTGGGATTAAAACATAACATCATTATAAATTAAAATTAAAATTACCATTTATTTAGTTAAATGGCAAACAAGCTCTTCGAGAAGACCCTGAAGCTGTAACGTCTGTATGTTCCATGTTGTAACAGTAGAGTCCGTTATGTTGTGTGTGGGCAGCGGTGTCTGAGTAGGCTGCTTGGGACAGGACTTGCCATATGCTGTTGCTAGTGTGGTAAAAGAACTAGTGATATATTTACTCTGTAGTCCAGAGTGAGCCATCCACGAGTCCAGACACTGTCGTCTACGGTCTTCCGAAGCTGCAGACAGGTAGGTGATGAAGGCTGCCGCAAGCAAGGCTCTAACAGGGAGCGTATCCAACTCATTCTTTATCTCGGACATCTAGGACAAAATACAGGTAGGTGAACAAAGTATAAAAACTAATCACATTAGAGTGACGGGCAGTATCGGGAGAAAAGGCGTGGATGTGAGAAAAGAAGGTGGAGCAAGGAGAGAACTGAAGTTGGTACATTGCTCATATGTTGCTAATATGGCCCAGTGCAAAACATGTTTGGTTTTTGTTTGGTTTTCTTCCTAATGACTCTTTAATACTAAACACAGTTATAAATACCAAATGACCACATAAAATGTTTAACTAGACGAAAAAATGCTAACCCACAAGTGCAGGACCTGGAACACACTTGCTGTTCTGCACCGATTTTACTGACACAGCTGTAAAGACTTCCAGGTTCATCAGGATTCCTTTGAGGTATTTTAATAGCATGTCAGGGGAACACGGGCGCACCCGCACATCTCTGTAAAATACTTAAACATCAGGCTTAATTGCTAACCCTTTTCCCCACTTATATCCACATCTGAGGTTGCAAGTTTTCATGACCTTGAGATCTCTAGTCTACTGCATTAATACGTCCTACTTAAAAACTTGCATCTGTTTCACTTACACTGTAGCTGTGTACACCTGACTCATTGGTTTTCCCTTCCTGAGAAACACTAAAACAGCTTAGAAGTATTGATGTATAGTGACCTACAGCTACTGTACAGCGTTGAAGTGAGTGTATGTGTGTACACGTGAGAGTATATGGTAATACGTGAGTGGAGAGCAAACTGGCTCTCTGGTGTAGTCCTTGAGGGAGACGGTGGGACTGAGGGTGTGTGTACGAGCGAGAATGTCAGGAAGAGATTGAGTGTTTTAATTAAGGTGCAGACAGATGCTGTGGAGAGGAGTAAAAACAGCCAGAAGGGACCCAAGACAGCGGGATCCATCCCCCCTGTCATACACACACACACCCACGAGCTCTTAGACACTCACGGCTCCTGTTGCTCTTACATGGCAAATGAGCCTCTTTTTGAGTAAATGTGTATAACCTCCCCCACCAATACATATATCATCACAGCCATACATCAAACTACCTGTGCATTCCAGCGTGTGTGTTCTCCGTCCAGTTGTGATATAAGCTGCTGGGCAGCAGTGATCGTGTCCTGAGCTTTTGACACATCGGCCTCCAACTTAGCTGCCTCTGCAGTGTGACACTGAAACCTGCAGAGAAAGTAAGGAGAAAGAAAAGCCAACCGAAAGCAGATGTATTGTAATATTTACCCAAGACAATAAGATGCATTGTAAATATAACAGGTGAGGCTTCCTCTATGACATTTACAGCAGGTAGAGTCATATAGGAAATGAGTTTAGTGAAAGTAGGACATCTTTCAGTTATAAGATGATTGTATTGTATGATTGAACATGGATGAGGAGGAAAACTGAAGACTAAAGAGGACAGAGCGCAGGGAGCTCAGTGACACTAATGTAAAGTGTGAAGTTCGACCCTTGTTGTGCTGTCCCCTCGCCCCCAGAGGGGGAAACAGAACCCAGACCCAAGAGATGTTACCCTTCCCCCCGGGGTGGAGGCAAGCAGACCGTCCCAGGCTCCGCAGCAGCAGGGAGGCCAATCGGATAGCCAACATCTCCTCCCAGCCCCCCCGCCCCGATGGCTAGCAGAGAACGGGGGTGTGTGAAGCTTTGCGACGTTTCCACCGGCCACCCCCGACCAGTGGTTCCCCTTTCATGGCGTCGTCGTGTTTTTGACTCGGTGCATGCCCTCTCTCATCCTGGCGTCCGGGCCTCGGTCAAGCTGGTCAGCGCCAGGTTTGTTTGGCCGGACCTTCGCAAAACGGTCAAAGAATGGGCGGCAGCTTGTATCCCATGCCAACGCTCGAAAATCCACCGGCACACGCAGGCACCCCTCGAACCTTTCCATGTCCCCGATAGGCATTTCGATCACGTTCATGTGGACCTGGTTGGTCCCTTGCCGCAGTCACAGGGTTTCACGCACCTTTTGACTGTGGTGGACCGCACGACCAGGTGGCCGGAGGCGGTACCCCTGGCGTCCACGACAGCGGTGACGGTGGCCAGAGCATTTTTGCCCCCATGTTTCGATACCTCTGTGTTGCCTTTTCGCCAAGAGACTCATTCAACTGGCCCACGACGACCAATCGACTTTCCAGGAAATTGTTCATCTAGGAATGCTCGGACCTGGCACCCATAATGTGGTGGTGCACCATCTTGCTGGAAAAACTCAGGGAACGTACCAGCTTCAGTGCACAAAGAGGGAAACACATCATCATGTAGAAATTTCAAATATCCAGTGGCCTTGAGGTTTCCATTGATGAAGAATAGACCCACTGTCGTTGTACCCCATGTACCACACCAAACCATCACTTTTGTTGTTCCAACAGTCTTGGAGGGATCCATCTAATGTGGGTTAGTGTCAGACCAATAGCGGTGGTTTTGTTTGTTAACTTCACCATTCACATTCAAGTTTGCCTCATCACTGAACAAAATCTTCTGCGTGAACTGAGGTTCCTGTTCCAATTTTTGTTTTGCCCATTCTGCAAATTCTGTGCGCCGATCTGGGTCATCCTCGTTGAGATGCTGCAGTAGCTGGAGTTTGTAAGGGTGCCATTTGTGAGTAGCTAATATCTGCCGAAGGTTCGACTAATTTCACTCTCCAGTGACATGCGACGAGTGCCACGCTGTGGGCTCTTGCTTTGATCCCCTCCTCACGTGTTAACCCCTTCGACATGTCAATCGCTGTGAACAAAGAAAAACTTGTCAATAACTCATGAAAGAATAAAGTTACGTTGAAACCAAGCACACCATTGTTTTTCTTGTGACATTACCAATAAGTTTGATGTGTCACATGGCCCTCTTCCTATTGAAAAAACAAAAGTTGTATCCAAGATGGCCGACTTCTAAATGGCCACCATGGTCACCACCCATCTTGAGGATTTTGCCCCCTCACATGAACTAATGTGCCACAAACAGGACTTTAATATCACCAACCATTCCCATGTTATTACGGTGTATCCATATAAATGGTCCACCCTGTACATAATGGAGTACAAAGCTATAGGTTGTTGAGTTCATAGTATTTGGATGTTGGCAAAAACATCCTCCTAGCTGTTCTGATATTTATAATTTATTTAGTTTGGCCATTGAATATTTCCTAAAAAAAAGAAGTAATATTTGAAAAAAAAATCACCCAAATAGAAGATAAAAGTCTACATTCAAATCATGTGTTGATTGCTTTGCACCAAATCTGCTTTGGTGGTGTGCAGAAGCAAATTCAGAATTATGTCAGAGCCCAAATACCTGCGGACCTGAATGTGGAGATGATGATTTCATGTTGGTGAAACCTCATTTTCTTCCAGTGTGAATGCTCAGTTTTCTCTGCACTGCAGATCTCGTTTTTGCTCCCACCCACTGATGAGGACTAAGCCTGAGGAGGGTATGGTAGACAAAATAGAACGGTGTGTACAGACTGAGCAGGAGGAGTTGCTGCTGTCGCGATCAGTTTCCCTCCCCTGAACGCTGACGCATATGTCTGATGGAGCACTTCATCATAACCAGAAGCTGTTATTGCTGAGTACTGAAGTTTAGTTCAATGAATCTGTGAAAATTGACTGACCAAATGGAAAACTTTGGATACAATGTATCCACTGGAGGGGCTGCTTTCTGATGATTTAGCCTCTGTAACTAGTGATATCTTAATCATCAGTAACTGGGCCAGTTATTCTGTATTCTGGTCATTGCAGACAAATATGAACACAACAATTACTGACAACACAGTGTGTTCATTTTGTTCTCAACACAGATAATTTAAATAGCTACAGCCAAAGCCCATTCAAACCTTCTTCTGTCCAACTACTTGAACTGCATAAAGACTAAAAACAGAAAACAAACCTTCTATCATCATCATCATCATCATCATCATCATCATCATCATCATCATCATCCCATCATAGTTTAAAAAACTGAAAATATCCATTGAGGAGAATGGGCAGTCTGCTTTGAGTTGACATAAAAGCAACAGTAACTCAAATAACTACTAGGCTGAATGCTCATCGCTCTTCTTCAACATTGCTAATTTGGCAGCATTATACCTGCTGCTTGTGTTAGATTTGTGCCTCACTGCTACACCATTTATTGAAATTGGCACAGGTACTCTATCCTGCAGGCATGTTTGGTCCCTCTAAGCCAGGAGGATGGCCATGACAGATGTCCACTGTGTCTTGGCATTGAATATCTCAGGCAGGCTCTGACAGATGATGTTTGCATCAACTCCAGCTGTATGCCATTAACTGAGAGGACCACGAGGCTGGCCTGGTTTGACAATACTTTACTGAGGCTGACTTGCCTTTTTCAGGGGTGTCTGCATGTAGCTCCCCTTTACCTACTCAACACCACAAGCTTGCTCAAGGCCATGCTGCTACTGAAAATATCTCGAGATGAAGCCCTCAGTCCCAATAAGCATTACTTGCGGCCACAGGTTAGAATCCCTGATAATCTCCTTACCACAAGTTATACTATAGCGACTTACATGGGGCATATTGGGAACTCTTCTTCCCATGTGGTTTCAGCTCTGTCCCAGACTCTCCACGCTGCTGTGGCTGATGTCTTGACAGTGGTACCACAAAGCTCAAATCACCTAATCCTGGTTTCTAGAACATGACAGTGTACTGAAATGGCCTCCACAGTCACCAGATCACATTACAAGAGAGCACGTTGATGTGGTGGAACAGGAGATTCAATGAGCAACCATCAAATCTACAGCAACTGTTTGATGCTGTCACGTCACATGGATCAAAATCTCAGATGAATGGTTTCAGCAGCTTGTTGAATCTGTCCCATGTGGTGTACCTAATAAAGTGGCTAGAGTGTGTTCATAAAGACTGCTGGTTTAAGAAGATGTAGCCATAAGAAGGGGTGAGCATTGTGTGGACATGTCATTTTACACATATTGTAATGACAGTATAGAGCAAAACATCAAATTCTTCCTGGCCAAGTGCTTCATTCCAATGAAGATTCCTTCATTTCTTTACTTTCACACAACAGCTGAACAAAAGCTTCATGCATACAGTATACAGTCAGAGAAACGTGCACACATCAGCGATGGACATTGTGGAATTCACCCTAATGATCTTTTTTTTTTGTCTAAGGGAAATCTGTTCTCACACACACACACACACACACACACACACACACACACACACACACACGGATACCAAGATGTCAGTGCTTCAGTGGTACTAGACATATAATTATTCTTGAATTGTAGGAGCATATTTGACTTGACATTTCCATGCTCTGCTGCTTTCTCATCTATTGTATTTGAATTTATTTGAATACATTTTATCACTTGGTTTCAGAGAATAGATTCCACAGGATTTAGTGGAAGACTCTTGACACCCAATGAATGCTTAAATACAACAAAATAAATAAAAACCCCACATGATGCAAACAACTTGTCTTTTCCTTGCAACTTTTATCAGATCAAAGATTTTATCCAATTGAACTCTCTCTACGTAATTTAAATTTCTCCTTATTTCCTGCTGATCTTTTGCAACTTGTCCTTTTTTGGTTGTCAGACCTTGGCTACAGCTCAGGGGAATATTCTGGAGAACAGGGAGCTAATAGACAGCCTAAACCAGACCAAAGCAAGCAGCGCCCTAATCCAGGAGTCACTACTGGAATCACATAGGCTGCAGGCTTCCTTGGACCAGGTATTTCAACCACACACACACACACAACCCATGAAAATCCTATATACTAAATACATTTTTGGGGTTCAGTTTTAAAAGGAGTAACACTTTGGGAATCAACATTATGATTTATGTTGGCCTTCTACACGGATGTCATACCTTGATGTTTGTGAGGCAAACTCTGACTCTTCATAGTTCAAATGGCTGTAAGTGAAAATCGAAAAGACTGTAACTTCTAATCTTTGACAGATGACTCCTGAAAGCTTCACTAGCTGAGATATGTTCTACTTTCCAATAAATGATTTGAGACCCTGTAAAACAGTTGCTAATTAATTATTAAAACAAGATATTTAGGTAGATGTAACATGCTGTCAATTTCACAGAATGTGTACCTAAACAAGTAAGCCAAATGTATATTAAATGTAATAAAATGAGCAATATAATGCTGCAGGCATCGGACTGCACATATGTAAAAGTGTAGGCACATTGTAAATGCATTATATACTCATCCTCTAGGGTGCAGTGTTATACCAGAACTGATTTTGCACTTTACTCTTTTTTTTTTTTTTTTATGTGTGTGTGTATTTTATTATTTCTCCCCGGGGCCCATGCACCTCTTTTTTCTCTCACAGCTCCTTTCTCATTACAAGTCATTGAGTCCATCCTAATTTATCCCTCTATTCTTCCATTTTGATTGAAATAAACACTTGTAATTGCTTTTCCGCGCATGTTATGTTTTCTGCATATCAGTGCAATTTTCTGTCTTCATCCATCCATCTGTTGTAACTCCACAACATATGTGGTCCTTCTTTCACTGTTTCCTTGTTTTGTCCCTTATTTCTTTTTGACATTGTTTTCTCTCTCTCTCTCTCTCTCTCTCTCTCTCTCTCTCTCTCTCTCTCTCTCTCTCTCTTTCTGTTTTTCTTTGCTTTTACTTTAGGAACGGGATGCCTACCTGCCTCTTGCAGAGAGTGCTAGCAAGATGTATTTTGTTATCACAGACCTGTCAAAGATCAACAACATGTACCGCTTCAGCCTCGCCTCTTTTCTGCGCCTCTTCCAAAGAGCTCTTCAGGCCAAGAAGGTAACTAAATACTTTTAGCTCTAACTTTAGCTAACTTTAGCTCTAACCCTTTATTGTTACTGCACAGTCATACTTTGTACAATAGTACAATGGAATTGGAGTACTGTCCCACACTGGCGGTAAAAGAAATACAAGCAGATCACCATACATAAATAATACAATACAACAAATAAAAAATATGTATACAGAAATGTATACAATGCAGCAAGAAATTCCTCACAGCTCTTACAGTACTCACTCATGTTTTAAGACACTTTTAATAATTGTGTTTAATAAACTCTTGAGGTGAAATCAGCATCAACAAAACATCTCCTTGTGACTAAACAAAAATTTGTTCAACGGATTAAAAAAAGGTTAATACGCACACTTCCAAATAGTCTCACAATCAGGGCATAAAATTAAACTGTTTAAAATAACAGTTGACTGTTTTCAGTGTGTGTTCATGTGTTTTCAGTCGTGGCATTGTGTATTATTGGATATATGGACAATCCGTGGCTTTTTATTAATATACCAGCTAATTGATGCTTAGGCAGTTTAGTGTAGTTGATGTTTCAGTGGAGATGGACCATGTGTGTATGGATGAAATAGTATAAGTTCAGCTTCAAAGAATAGCTTTGGACATTTTGGATAATGCATTTATTTAATTTCTGGCAAAGAGTTGAGTGAGAAAGTTGACACCTCCTCTTTTCTGTCAACTAAATATGAAACTATCACCAACAGCTCATCAGCTTAGCTTAACATAGAGACTGGAAACTGTCCTAGCCCGACTCTGTCCAGCAGTAAAAAAAACAAACAAAAAAACCCCTCTAAACTGCTTGCTAATTAACAAGTTTTTTTAACAGAGGGTCTCTGTGGTTGCCTGGCAACTGCTCATACACAATAGATATATATGCACACAGCTATTGGGCAGAGCTATGCACAATGCTAGCTCTGTTCAAGCGATAGCCTAAACCTCTAAATTAGCAAAGTGGCCTGGGAAGAAACTTAGAAGGAAATTTTAAAAAAGCCTGTTCACTTTTTTCCAATATATAATAACAGTTCTGCTCAGTGCATTGTGTGCTCTGACCAGATAGTTCTGCTTCTTTCTTCAGTTGGCCTTGTACCTTTTGACTAGTCAGCCTCATACGTTGCCCAGGCGGTTGTTGGGCAAGTCTAATGACGTAACAACCACTAAGAGCAGAGCAACTCTTCGATTGTTCTGATTAGGCACGCACCCTCAAAGATGGAAAAAAAAAAAAAAGCGTCGTATCATTACAGATCTTCTGGGAAAGGCTGGTTCTGTGACATAGAAATTCATTTACAAACTGTTATCGGGAAAGAGACTATACGGGAAGGTCTAATTTTCTTAATTTCCATCACAGCTCGATTTACATTGATGGTAAAAAAAAGTGGTACTTATGTAATGCATTTCTACTCAGTTGAGCACTCAAAGCACTTTCTTACTGCAAGTCTCATTGACCCAATCACACACACATTCATACAGTGCTTTTATCTACGCTTTGTAGTATTTACACACATCAGAGGGCAACTTGGGGTTCAGTAATTTGCCCAAAGGCACCAATCAGACTGGAGGACTCTCGGATCCATCCACTGTTCATCTGATAGGTAGACCCCCCAGTGTTTCATACATTAAAAAAAAAACTGCTTTGCAAACTTATTCACAATAATATAAACTGCTGTTTTTGGCATGTCCAGAGTAAAGCAGTTTTGCTACTGCTTATTTTTTTAATACATTTATTGCTCATCAGTACAAGCATGAGTGCAAGACAATATGTTTACACTGAAGCAGACTGCAAAAGATATATGGTGTCTGTAGTTGTTTCAGAATATTTTGTCTAGCTCAGTTTAGTTTTGATAAATTCAGCTTAATTTACTTAGTTACATTTTTTGAAGGATCATTTTTGTGTTCTTCTGCAACTGAGTATTTTAGTCTGACCTGTACAGCTGGAGCACATCGTGCATGTATCACACTGCTGTTTCCCATCTGAGCCCTAAGCACTGTCTGATAACCAGAGTGCACACATGCATGTGCACACACATACACACCAGCACACATAGAGTGGGTTGAGAGACTGAACACTAACTCTCCCAAATCCTGTGTGGGTTGTTAGAGCCCGTGCTGCCATCCAAGAATGTCACCAGGCAGCAGCTGGTCACTACTCTTACATGTTTCTACGTATGAGTGTGTATGTTGTCTTACAGTCAGCAGTATAGTCAGAATAGTGCACTGATTCATGGACTCTCTATCTTTGCATCCATTGGTTTGTGTGTTGAATAAGCAAGTTTAATTTGCCACAAAGTGCAGATGGCTTCTGAAATCTAACAAGATAATTTTGCCCTCTCATGGCTGACATACACACTTCTCTGTTTGCCTACATACATAGATTCACACAGTCACACTTTAACAAGCATACCCATGTGGAAAAGAAACAGGAAAGACTTGTGTTATATTTTTAAAAAAGAGTTTTTTTCAAATATAACTATATAACAGAAAAAAAAATGTCACCCACACCTTGAGTGGAAGCAGGTTACGAAGCCTAGATTAGCTTTTGCAAAGGTTTAAAACAGCAGAAATTCAGATAGGAGAGGCAGAAGGACACATACATGGAAAGAAAAACAGATGGGGCAGAGAATAAGGCTGGATTTTTTTTTTTATTATTTATTTATTTGTACTATTTCCATTTGTTTCTTTTGTGTCTTTCTCTATATGTGTTATTATCATGGTGTAATTGCTGCGCATGCACTCCAGAATAGCCTTGAGACAATTGGGTTCCTCTGATATGACAGAAAAAAAGAACACACTAAAATAAAAATGCTGTTTTCAATTATTCTACTTTTGGTAGTACATCTAGGACACAGTTATTTATTATAAAATACAGTTACAGACACTTTTCCTGCTTGGTATTAATAAAAACTTACTTTGTGACACGACATCCTTTTGTAACATGAGTTTGTCCTATTTAATGTCCAGTGTCTTCTTCTTCAGCTCATTTATGTCTGTGTGTTTGTTTGTTTTACATTTTAGGAAGAAGAGAATACTGATGCCAGGATTGCGGCATTAGGAGCCAACTTGAAGAATATGGTTTATGAGTATGTCTGTCGGTCTCTTTTCAAGGTAAAGCACATATTTATACAGAACTACAAAGCAAACGTTGTTTGGATAATTTATTTGGGTAATTTTGGTGATTTGTATGTTATCAGTGGGTAATATATAAAACAAATGGACATGGTCATGTGGGCTGTGGCATTTAAATGATGCTCTGTTGGTACTAAGGTGTTAAAATACTAAAATTAATTAATTAATATATTATGATGCCATTTGACCTCCTTTAGCTATTTAATATTTTCATGGTTTTTACAAAATATGCTCAAAGAAGATGGATGGATAGATAGACAGCTAACAGGTGGTCATCAAATATTAAATATATATTGTGTGATGACTTGCTTAGTTTTTTTACTTACTGATATCTAGTTAAATTCCACTGTAGAATGAATTGACTTTATGAACAGATTATGAATGTGGGTTTGTATTCTAGTTCTATTATTCTGAATGTGAGAATTTAGATACATCTCTTGAGTTGGACAAGGCACTAGTTTCACTTGTAGTAGCATATATGACATATAGTCAAGGTTTTACAGTCTACCCGGGGTCTTTACCTGCTACTATTCTAGTATATACTATACTAGTAAGAGACTTTTATGGTTTTAGACTCTTTCAGCTTCATTTCTTTCTGACTCAGAGCACACACTACAAAAACATGTATACACACAGATTGACACATGCACACAGAAATGTGGCACATTTTTGTGCTTTGTGTAATCAGTCATTTTACTCTTCAACTTTGTGTGTGCGCAGCTGTACAGTATCCACTGCTGCAGCACTTCAGTAGACGGGCTTGAACTTTGCAGCTTGGGGTAAATCACTTAGACATGGATGAAGAGATGAAGCATAGAGAGGGTTGGACAGAGGTCATGGCTGTTTAGATGTCTGGTCTAAACCTGAAAAATTAACTTTGCTACACGTCATGCTGGGTCTTCATCTGGTTGGTAAAAGTACAGAATATAGTAGGTGACAAGCAGAGATGTGTTAGGAAGGTTTTTGAAGATGTGGACTATGTAAAAATGCTTCATTTTCTTTTTTGATTTATTTAGGTTATTTACAGGTGGGGCATGTGGATGTGTTGTGTCTAACAAAACACTTGCATCTGATACAAAACAAAGTGAAACTCAGTCACAATAGTCCTGTAATTACCAGGAAGCTCTCAGGAAAGTAAACCTGTGATATCCTGTCATATCTTGGTGGGGACATGTAATTGATATAATGCTTTCCCTAGCCGCTTCCCCTAACCCTTGGCCCTTAACCATAACCTAATTGCTTTTTGTCCCTATAAGGGCTGTTGGTCCCGATAAAAATAGTAACATTTCAATTTTTGGTCCCCACAAAGATATGTAAACATGGTACACAGATACACACACACACACATACCAGGCTCTGGTTACCTAGGTAACATTCTAATTTATTTACAACCTGTCAAATATCAACTAAGATTATCCTTCATGCTGCTCTCTTACTGGTAGTCGCTTCAATCTCTCACCTCAAAGTTAAGAAAAGTTTACTTTGTGTTGCTCAGTGCTGTCCATAGGTCACAATGCATTTCTATTGTCTCTGGTTGCCACTGCCAGCCACTTCCTGTGTGGATGCCCCTTTGGGAGCGACAAGTGAATAAATAACAACTACTTGGTCCTGACAAAACAAAGCGCTGTATAATATAATTTCTTCACTATAACTCTGGTTTTGTTGCCAGTGGTGCTTAGTTTATGGGGCGATCGTGGCTCAAGAATTGGGAGTTCGTCTTGTAATCGAAAGGTTGCCGGTTCGAGCCCCGGCTCGGACAGTCTTGGTCGTTGTGTCCTTGGGCAAGACACTTCACCTGTTGCCTACTGGTGGTGCTCTTCCTCTGTCCAACCCTCAGAGGGCCCGGTGGCGCCAGTGTCCGGCAGCCTTGCCTCTGTCAGTACGCCCCAGGGTGGCTGTGGCTGCAATGTAGCTTGCCATCACCAGTGTGTGTGAATGGGTGGATGACTGGATGTGTAAAGCGCTTTGGGGTCCTTGGACTAATAAAGTGCTATACAAATACAGGCCATTTACTATTTAGTTTAAAATGCACCCAAATTAATTTATAAATAGATTCTGGAGCCCTGTGTGCACCTCCTCTTTTGCTACCATGCGTTAGATAATCATCCAATAAATACACCCAAATGATGAATAGCTGTTCTCTGACAGACTACAATCTTTGCATCTGATAGCAGTGACATCAGCTTCTATGAATAACCCGGCTGAATTGATTAACACATTTAACCTCTTTTTGCCCACTTTATAGAGCATTGAGACTTATTACGGACAAGCATGCTAATTCTAATGTGGTTGCCCTTGCCAGCTGTTAAGTGCATGAAATTAGATTAACATAAATATGTGTGGCGGTCACAGAAGCAATGTGGGTGTATTCCACTGTGAATGTTATTAGGTGCATTGTGTGTTTGTTTATTAAGTACTGTGATACTGTTACATGCAAATGATGAGAATTCAGTAGAATCAATAGATTTATATAATGCCAGTTATGGGCCATTTATACCACCACAGACGTAAGATGTGAGCTATATTAGAAAGTCGTGACTCATTGAAGTCTTACATCAAGCATGTTCGAAATGAAAGAACTTCTTGAGAGTTACTGGTGCAACTAAGTTACTATAATTACTTTGTTTCAAACTGGTTTATTTTTTTTTATTTTACATGTATTTTTACTATTTGCCTTTATGTACGTACAGAATATATTTCAGTGTTATTTTTTCACTTTTATCATAGGGGGCTTTAAACTTGTTAAAAATAGTCCTATTTTACTTTAAAAGAAGGTGATTGTGCATCCTTCATCTAGTGTGTACTACAGTGGCATGAAAAAGCATTCGCCCCCTTCCTGATTTCATATTTAAAATTTAAATATTAGACAAAAATAACACAAGGGGGAACTTGAAACTTGAAACCTGAAAAATAACAATTTGTACTTTGAAGGCTCATTTCGTCGGTTTTGAAGCATTTGGCTGAATCTGAGCAGAAAGTATAGCCCTGTACATGTCAGAACTCAACTTTTATCACTAGTGATAAATAACCCCTTTTTTTTCCACCCTTTCTCTCTCTCTCTTTCTCTCCTTTTCTATCACTTCCTTTCATTACATCTGTGGCAGGCTGACCAGTTGATGTTTGCTATACACTTTGTGAAAGGCATGTACCCCGAACTCTTCCTCGAGAACGTGAGTCATTTTGTTTGTTCATTTTTAGGATTTTATTACCTATTCCAATGACAATCGATTGCTATGCTTTTTAGCTTTAATGTGTTAATCTGAACTCTTCTGCTTGTTGTAGGAATGGGATGTCTTTACTGGGTTCATCGTAGGAGAAATGTTTAAGAAAGAGGTAAGAATTAAACTTTTTCTTGTAACAACAAGAAGACACCATATTTTTCTGTCTCTCTAACGTCTCCCCTGTCTTGGTAGGAGTTCCCTTCTTGGATTGATCAGGAGAGGCACGGAGCAGTGGCCATTTTAAAAGTAAATACACTGATATTGAAAATAGCAAACAAAGCATACATGCTCAGCTCGGATAGAAATGGATTTTCTTTTAAAAGTTCCATGTTAACATCATCTACCGTCTGCCGCAATATGCAGCACAGACATAACAGTAGAATATTGCCTCCTGACATGAAAAATGCATTTTTAAAGGTGTTTAAATAGATTGCCAGTGAACCAGTCCTTACCAAGCTAAAGATTGGATCTATTCATCTTACATCTCTCACCCTTTTAACTTTTGCCCCCTCTCTTTTGCAGGCTACGTTCCCGGCTCTCTACCAGACCCTCTGTTTAAGTGACTCAGATCTTTGGCTGTCCTTCTTGCAGAGCTCGCACTGTGAACAAGAAATCCCATCTTCCATTGCCAAGAAGATTACTCCCTTCCAACAGGTCAGCTTTCAATCAACTTCTTTAGCTGTGAGCCACAGAATCATTGAACACCCGCATTTGTTGGTTCAAGATGAACCTTTCAGCATAGGTCACTCCTGTTTCTGCTTAGAAACTGATTGCTGTTACAACAACAGACAGCCTGCTATTTTAAACATTTTTATTTACCCTCCAGATATAATTTTTATCTACTTCTTCTTATTTTGATAGTTATTATCATAATTACAAATATTAAATATATATTGTGTGATGACTTGCTTAGTTTTTTTACTTACTGATAATATGTACAAATACATAATATTATGGTACAGAAGTTATGTATATGTATATTAACTTGGCTATAGATGTAATTGTTTGTGTAATCGATTTTTGCTTTTGCATACATACAGTACATTTAAGATCTAGGTTACATAAACCTAGGACCCCAGAAAAATGTGTATTAGGTTGGCAGGTTTTTATTGAAGGTTGCTGACTGTCAACAAATGTCACAAAGTGATTGCTACACCAAAAGCTGCCTTGTGATTGCTTTGGTCACTAGCAGATTGCCGAGCTCTCCCATAGTTTGCATGAAAAATGCTGACTTGTCTGTAAACACTTGCCAAATGCCAGTTGATCACCAGAAAACTAAAAAAGGCCAGTGGGAACTTCAAAGTAAAAGGTGTGATTCACTGCTAAAACCAACATGTTTTAACAGATACAGCTATTACTGTGAAGGCAAATAGTTTCCATTTCGAGCTTGCGACACACTTTTCACAATTTAACTGTTACTTGAATATAGTTGCTGAGCACTTGCAGACAAGTTGCGATCTTGCATGCAAACTACAGGCAACTTCCAGCACCAATCACAGGGAAATGTTCAGTGCAGCACCTTTATACCTTTTTATGACCAATTTCCCTTTGCAACTACCCAAAACCTCAGACAACCGCTCACCAACCAGTTGGGGAATACAAATTACTCCTTGGAACCAGTGGCTGCCAGCAGGTTGCCAACCCTCTCTGGGCCTGTGTGACTGTAGCCAAAGTGATTGGGCAGCTTCAGATGAGGACCTCGCCCTCTAATTTCTTTTAGTATAATAAAAAAATTCTTCAATCTTTCTTTTTTTAATCCATGGTCAAATAGAAAGAAAAAAAACACCATTCCCCACCTGGTTCCAGATTGAATAAAAAATTACCCATTCTCAAGACAAAGAAAGACACTAGAAGCCACTTATCTGTAAAGTCAAATACATGCATTACATGCAGGTGACATACTCGTTTGCATATATATTTCATTCTAAAATATATTAAAAAGAAGATCTCAAACCCTCACCCTGTGAGTCAGACTGCAGATCTATGAATAATTTAGGGAATTACTTTTTAATACCTGACTCTTTGGAATATGTCGCATACTGCTTTGACATAAGGTTTTTGTTTTATCGGTTTGTGGGGATTTTTGTGTTTTTTTCCAGCTGTTATTGGTTCAGGCTGTCAGACCAGACCGGCTGCAGAGTGCCATGACTTGTTTTGCATCTCAAACCCTAGGTAAGTGTTTCAGATTACTACTGTGTGTTCTTTTCATATTTGCTGTGCACCTGAATATACATAAAAAATAGGTTCCCAGTTAAAAACAACAAATTCACAGTGTCTTTCATCTTTAGTGATGCTTACAAGATTTCTTTTTTGCCCTAATTAGTCAGACCAAGATCATTAAAATAAATACACCAACACTCTTTATTCTCTTCTTATGCAAAATATAATGCAGATGTTGAAAGTAAACAAACCAAAATGTGACTGAAATGATAAACTGAAGCACATTGAAATTTATTGTGATTGCTGTGAATAATGAGATATAAACATATGAAGATGTCCTCTTTTATTCCTTTCAGTAAAGTATTTTTCTGCTTTCACTCCACTATATAGAAAGGTGCTTTGTTTTTCAAGTGCACCTTCTGCTTTCACACTCTACTCAAACAAAATATTCTCAGACAAGGCTTTTATTCAGGACTTCTAAGCCGTATTTTCCCACTTGTCATCAATGGTGTGATTTTTATATTTTTTCACAATAGTCCTTCGCATCCTCTCTTTATTTGTCTTTCATCATTGCAAGAATGTCACTGTCCTTAAGTAAATGCCACACACACATGCACACATGCACACAAATCTCTGTCTGTGCTCTTTTTTCATCTCTCTCTCTCCTACTGACACAGACTCATCCAAAATATCTTTGTAACTCTTGTTTTGCGTCATGTTTTCTAACACGAGGATAGCCAATACCTTAGTTTCAGACCAAAGCGTCAGCCAAAACAACCAAAACTATACTTGAATTCTCTGTTTGACCTGTGAAACCACACAGTGAAAATATTGCACTTAAGCAGTGTGATCTCTGGGTACAGCTTTGCTCGCTCTTTGAGGAATTCACTAGATTGTTGAATTTAAGGTCAGAGTTATGCACTGTCCTTGCGCTTATCTGTCAAAGTTTCCATTGATGACCCCCGTGTCAAGTCTGAAGCACTCGTCCCTGTAGTTTGCTTTCTTAACCAAATATCTGTCATAACAGAATGTCTGCTTGGTTGTGCAAATATTTCCAAGTCACCTTTGCACCGGTGCATTAAACTATCAAGGAATGGATGTGGACCCCTGTGGGTTTTCCATTTTCTGGCATTGTTGTTAATTGCAGATAAAAATTTTACACTGACAATAAAATCATTTGAATTCATTTCATTTTGTTGTCAGTTCCATATGATCAGAATGCAGTGAATGTCAAACATTTCCAAAATAATTTCCTAACTGAAATGTATACTCATTTGCCACTTTGTTAGGTACACCTATTAAGCTCTAATCAGTCAATCATATGGCAGCAATTTGCATTTAGGCAAATTGCTGTATGATCACGACGACCTGCTGAAGTTTAAACTGGTCATCAAAATTGTGAGATCCAGGCCTTGAAGGTAGAGGTCAGACTTGAATGGCAAGATTGCTACAAGCTAAAGGAAACCAACAGTAATTCAGATGACCACTTGCTGCAACCAGGTTATGCAGTAGAACATCACTGAATGCATAACACATCAGTCCTTGATGCAGATGGACTAGAATAACAGAAGACCACACTGCGTACCACTCCTGTCAGCTAAGACCTGCAAACTGAGGCTGCAATTTTCACAGGATCCCTTAAATTGGACAGAAGAAGATTGGAAAACCCTGCTGGTCTGAGTAGATTTGATTTCTGCTGCGTTATTCGGATGTAGGACCAGTAATCAATATGAAAGCATGGATGCATCCTGCCTTAAATCGGCAAGCTGGTGGTGTAATGGTGTGGGAAATATTTTCTTGGAAAACTTTGGGCCTCTTACTAATTGACTAATTGAGTATTGTTGCTGACCACAGCCATCCCATTATGACCACATTGTTCCCATCTTCTGATGGTTTCTTTCAACAGCTCAAATAATCTCAAACTGCTTTCTTTGAAATGTAGTGGAACGGCAGATTCTCATCATGGATGAGCAGCTGGCAAATCTACAGCAACTATGTGACCAAATTCTCAAAAGAATGTTGTTAAATCTTTGCCATTAATAATTAAGGCAGTTCTGAAGGCAATACTTGCAAAGTGTACCTAATAAAGGGTCCGGTGTGTGTATGTATTTTCCATGGAAAATACATACACACACCGGACCGGACACACACCGGACCGGACACACCACTAAGACAGAGAGATGCATCTCTCTGTCTTAGTGGTGTTATTTTCTGTTGTGGACTGAGCTTATTTCTCAAACACAAGTATCACATCTGTGTATCTATTTTTATACATAGGTAGACTTTTAAAAAAAATCACTATACAGAGATCATCTGCACAATCCTTACACGCGCAGTAACCCACTGATAACAGTGTACTGCGTGTACAATGGATGAGGTGGATAATAGTGCATGTATATTTGAAAGAGCTTGAGCGACAGACAGATGAAAAAGAAACAGAAGAGAAGAAGATTTTGTGTCTATGTGTATGTGTTTTTGGCAGTAAATCAGTATGCTAATGAGGCATGGTCTGTAATCCTCTTACAGCTAATCTCACTCAATCCCTCCAGTCCAGGCCTGGGCACTGCTCTCACACACCCAGGCATGCCTGAGTGAATACAACAGACACACACACATAGAGACTCGGTGCTTGCTCATACAACTTCTCAAAACACACAAAACCTCTTTCACAAAAATAGTGACTTTGACAGAAAGATAATGAAATTTTTATAGAAAGACTTGAATGCTCATAATGCCAAGGATTGTATGTGAGCACCGTTCTTTCACAGTCGCTCAGTGTTTCCTCAACAGCACTGTTTGAACCACAGAGAGACCAGTACTGTCCTTTTCCAGGCTCATCTTAGCCCTGTTTTTTGATAGCATGTTGTAAAGGCCAAGGTGAACTTTGCTATTCAGACGGAGGATGCTGGTCTGCAGCATGAATACTGATTACCTGCGCACGTCAAAGGTAGTTGTGTATGTAATTGTGCAGGCCCACGTTCTGCCAATTCTCCCTTACTTTGCAGAGAGACATCACAAGCCATGTGGTCGGAGAACTGTTTTTCTTAGTGTTGCCATAGCGATGCGGCAAAAGGTCACTCGGCGATGTTCTCCACTAAGACCTTGTGTATGTGCATGCATGTGTACTTCAGTGCAGCAGATTGCATTTGGCAGCAGACACCAAAAGAATGTTCAGGATGGGGCAGCTGCGCCAACCAGAGAAGACAGCACTGTGCGTGTGTGTGTGTCTGTTTGTGTGCGCACGCTCGTATCTGAAAGCAATATCTGCTGATACTTGCACAAAAAAACATCACAGAGGAATTTCTAACACAGCCACTCGTGCTCGGCGTGCCTGGATCGTTGCATGTGTGTCACTATTAACCCATATCTGATATATGATTCAATATATTACAGCGGGATTAGAGTTTAAGTATTCTCAATAAGGGGTTGCACACCACACGCACACACACACACTGATATAGTAAGAGCTTGGCTTCTCAACACCAGGGGGCTGAAAAGGTGTTCTTCTCTGTGTGGTGAATTCTGCTGCATACCTAGTACTCAATATGCATAGCACATCACCCTCCTAAACTTTCTCTCTCTGTCTTTCATAGTGTCTTCCTCTTATTCCCCATCTCCCTTTCTCCATTACCTCCTTCTTTCCACTTTCCCTCATCCTTCCCTTTTTTTTTTTTTTTTACCCCAGACCTCTCTTCACATCACCACCCCTTTAGGTGCTGTCTTCCCCTCCTTCTCTCTGTCTCCCTGTCTATCTCATCTATGTCTCCTTCTAACCCATCTGCCCTCACCAAATACCGCTTTGCTGCTATGTACTAGCATTTCCCTCTATTTCTTCTTTCCTGCTGTGTTCAGCCCTTGCTCTATGCATTGCTAGTATCCTCCCTGCACAATATATCCACTTACTCTGACTCGGAGTACCGTATCAAATTTGAACGTAATGTTGACACACATTTTACAGATCCTTTTTCTGACTCTTTTTGTCATCTTCCTACTCCCTTTTTCCTCCTCTGTGCAGCTATGAAAGAGCTCTCACCCCCTCCTCTGAATCTGCGGCGTCTCTACACCGAGACAATGGAATGGGAGCCAGTGTTGATCATCATCTCTCCAGGGGCAGACCCTTCCCAGGAGCTCGCAGAACTAGCAGCCGAAACTGTTGGCAGGGACAATTATCATGAGGTAGCGAATAACAGTATAAAATGGTAGAAGTCGCAGCAGATTATCAAGTGCAGGTGGATTTTTTCTTATCATAACAGCAAGATCACAACTATAGAATCTAGCCCATTCAATTTAGTCTAGCCTGGAATCTAGTAATATACTACACACCTTAAAGGGGAAAACAGAAGGTGCTACAAAATGTCCTGTTGCTAAATAGTTGTTGACATATGTTTATTTGGCATATAAGTCTGAGAAAAGATGCTCTTACACAGCTGAAGTAATACAATGTGGTTATTATCACAATTTAAAAGCTGAAACTCAGTGATAATCTCACTTGAATCAGATATGTGCCTAACTTGTGAGTTATTACAGTGTAGTAATCAAGTTTCATACCAATTTCTCTGTTTCTCTCTCACCCCTCCATCTCTCCCCCCACTTCTCCTGCTCTCCCTCTCTGTGTAGATCTCCATGGGTCAGGGGCAGGCTGATGTAGCCTTAGCTACACTCAGAGAATGCTCCCGAAATGGAGACTGGCTTTGCCTGAAAAACCTTCACCTTGTCACCGCATGGCTTCCCCTCCTGGAAAAAGTGAGTACTCTGTCTCAGTGAGTTTTTGTCTGTGTTAGTGCCAGAGGATCAGCCGTTAGCGTTTATCTGTGTTCATGCGTCTGAGTGAGGTTTTTTTTTTTGTATTTTGAACTATTTTTTGGGTTAATAATGGTTGAACAATAGAACCTGAAAAGGGGTCAGTTAGTCTGAATAGATTATTTATTCATGGATATGAACTTGTGTCAGTCAACAGCTGGACTTTATTAACTAGCTCTGCATTAATGTAAAATGATATTACATTACATCAACGTGTGTGTGTGTGTGTGTGTGTGTGTGTGTGTGTGTGTGTGTGTGTGTGTGTGTGTGTGTGAGGGGGGTGGCGGGGGGGTTCACTCCTGCTTGTAAGTGTTTATCTGTAATGTTACAAAACTGCTACATACAAAAACAAAGCCAAGAACACATTCTGCTGGTTGCCCAAATTTCCATATCTAAAATTACCTTCTGTCCTTTGTCTACACATACACATTTTGTATTCTGCTATTCTGCCTGCCCACAATAGACTCTTTGGTGTTGTTTATGCCGCTGTGTTTCTACATTTGTCTCTCTGGACATTTACGTGTGTGTGTCTATGTGTATATGTGTTTGGATCTTGCTTTAAGTATGTGTGGATTATCATGTTGTGATGTCTTGTATATTTTAATTTCAGGGAAGATGGGCTTTTATCTTACAATAAATAGGATTCTTTTGTGTCTTGCAAATTTTTGGTTGTTTCTTTATTTTATTTTTTCCCGGGGTTCAGTTTCATTTTTTTGTTGCTGTAGCAGGCCACATCTGTCAGATGCAAAAAAAAAAGCGATAATGGGAAGCAAAGCCCAAAGCAGACAGTTTCAAAGTTTAGCTGGTTTATTGACTCAAGGAGAGAAGATGTCATCGTGCAGAGATCCAAAAGACTGAGCAGGTTAGTCACTGGGAGAGGAGTAATTTGTAAGTCTGGGAATGATTGGTTTTAGTTATAGGAGGTTGGGCAGGCAGGCAGGTGAGTTGAGACATAGACTTCTTCAGTGAAGTTGAACAGACCTGCTCGATGGAAACAGGCGAGTTGCACTGAGTGGGGAGCCACTCTTTGGCCACTGGGGAAGTACTGAAAAGCAGGAAAACAAGAATATTACACTAGAAAATCTGCGAGAATGCTGGGGAGCCATAAAAAAGCCCGATTACCACTCTGAAGAGGCACACAACCTGGTGGACTCTGAGTGCTGGAGCCTGTCCTTAAGTAGTGGTTGTTGATAACAGTGTCGAGCAACAGGTGACCAAACCGAAGAGTGGGAATCCGAGTCTCCTCCTGCCTAACCCAACGGGGACAGTGCAGGATGATAACAGTACCATATCGAGAGGAACCACTTCATGCTGTGATTACCCCCCGTGTCTGTGTTTGTTTGTGCATAGCCCTCACCTGTATATGTGTGCCTGTGTGCGTGCCTTGGAGATAGCCAAGAGATCCCACGTGTCAGCTCTGCGCCCCCCTCCCTGAGTGTGACTTAAACCATGGCTTATTACAGCTCTCCTCTACTTCTTCTCCTAATATTTCACTTTGCATTTATCTGCTTGTTTTTCTATTTGTTTCCAACTCTATACCCCAGCCATCTTCTCACCAGGTTTTCACACCCCTCCCTAAATTTTACAAGTATAACTCTTTCTTTCCGTCTCTCCCTTTCTCTCGCTGTTTCATTGTTTCCCTCTTTGCGCAGCTACCAATGTAGTTGGGGCCTCAGCACTCGAGCTTGAAATGAAAAGCTGACGCAATGTGAGGAACGAGGGAGGCAAGGAGCGTAGGAAAGAATGGAGAAACTGAGGATGAAAATAGAAAAAAAACAGGGAAAATGAACTGAACCGCAACATTCTAACAAGAGAGGGGGTGTGTTTTAGTATACGCTTCAGTTTCTGTAGCTTCGTCCTTTTGCTTACCGTTTCTCCCGCTCTATGTTTTCCAGCTTCTTTTTCTTGCCCATCTGTCTCTCTGGTGTTTCCTTTCTTCACTAAAGCAGTTGGCCATTTAAAGAGATGGAAATAGAGGTGGAGAGACTGCAGAGAAGAGTGGTCAGTGTTCATAATCTGAGTTGGCAGGGCAGATGTCCTCTCATTGCTGTCTACTCATATTCTTCCACTTGTGCTATTTTCTGTCTCATTTTTTACATCAGTCACTCCATCTGTCTACTTATGGATCCTTCCCTCACTCTTGCAATCAATTTGCTTCTGTCTGTATTATTCCAGTATGAGGAAACAATGGCAAAATTTGATCCACACTTTTTATGATAAATCAGATACCGCCAGTGATGTGTTTCAGAATGTCTGCTGTGATGTAATTAGTAACTGATCGAAATATGATATCTGTGTCTTTACAAGGATAATTCTTATCACTGGTGTGCTGATTCAGAGCCTATTTAGTTTATCTATTTGTGCATGAGTGGTTTGGCTTTCACACTCTGGACAGTGTGGATATATTCCAACAAAGAGAGATTTTGATTTGTGAATACTAAAATAGATTTATGCTCTCTCTGGCGTCTTCCTGCTCCTGCTTTCTATCCACACATCTACACATTTTCTTTTCCTCGTTGTTTTCTTCTTGGTCGTACACCATCCTGCAACGCTATAATCTGTTGCAGTGGAATTCTGATTGACGACGCTTCAGACAGACATACGCGTAGACACACTTACGCAATACACACCCACATACAATGGGGGACATCAAGTATTTCTTCAAGGGACATCAGTTCTTGTGGTCTTTGATTTTTTTGGGGATCATGTGAGCTGTCATGAGGATGACTTGAGCTCTAAATGATGCAGAAACACATTGATTACAGTTTGACTGTATGTGTGTGTGTGTCTGTGCTTGTATGAGATCAGATGACACAAGACCCTAAGGTGCCAGCAGGCTATTTTTAACCATGAGTCTTTGAGAAAAATAGAAAGAGATGGGGAAGGAATGTAAAGGGGAGACGTGAAAGAAAGAAAGCTAGAAATTGAGAGAGTAATGGAGTCAGGAGAAAAAAAGATGCTGAAAGAAGAAAAAGAAAAGTGAATGTGAAGTGAATGGGTTTGTCATTGTGGAGAATTTATCACAGTGCAATGATTCTAAAAGAGAAACAATTACATAAAAAGACAGACGGAAAACATGAAAGGATGAAATGTATTTACTTGAAGTATACTGCTCAAAAGTCTAGTTTAATTAGTATAATTTCCCTACATGCAGCACCTTGCAAAAGTCTTGAGGCACCTCTCATTTCTTTATATTTTGCTAGGAAAATAAGTGCAGTGATTTCTTGAAATTTGCAAACATACAATATAAAAGGTCAGTATTTGGTATGACCACCTTTATTTTGTAACACAACCTGAACTATTTTAGGCAGGCTTTCTTGTAATTTCTTTAAGTAGTCTTCAGGAATAGTTCTCCAGGCTTCTTGAAGGACATTCAAAGCTCTTCTTTGGATGTTGGCTGCCTGTTGTTCCGCTCTGTCAAGATCATTCCATACTGCTTCAATAATCTTAAATTCTGAACTCTTGGGAGGCCAATCCGTGTGTGATAATGTACCAGTGTGTGTTTTTCTATCCAGCTACGATGCATCTCCAAGCTCCTGGGTCAGATCTTTGCTTATTTTTTTTCAGATTTCTTAAGGACATAACTTTCAGATCCTATCTGTGTGCTGTAGATGTAGATCTTTAGGCCAACCATCACTTCTCTGGTCCTCTACTCCTCTCTTTTTATTTATTTATTAATCTTGGCACACCATACCAAACTGTTTAATGACACACAGCACACCAGGCTGGTATATGCCAAGTTTTCAGCTAATAGCTCTTTTAGAATCACAGTGTTTATACAAAAATACAATTTTTATGCCTGTCAAACTGTGTTTTAGGCACTTTTCAAATATTCAGCCAAAGAAATTGAAAGTAATGAGTTTTTTCAACAACATTTTGTGCCTAAAGATACAATTTAACATTGGTTCTGTGCTAAATTATTTTTTGCATAGACACAACACTGGCGCATTTCTTGAGTTTGGTGCCGTTTTTAGACTCTTGCACTCGTTTCATCATGTCAACCACTGAGTAAGGTTTATAGTTTGAAATATTTAAGATTTGCACGGATATGTGGGTTGGGAAGCAGTGGTGCTGGATGCATGTCATAAAACTCAGATTTCAGCATTGATTTATTGGTATATATATTAATCTATTTAATGTGCACACTCTTTTTCCTCTATAGGAGCTAAATGTGCTACGGCCCAAAGCAGGCTTCCGTCTTTGGCTGACAGCAGAAGTTCACCCCAGATTTCCCCCCATTCTGCTGCAGTCCAGCCTTAAGATCACTTATGAGGTATACACACACGCACACAAATACACATCCAATACCATACGTTTGGTGTTTTAACCCACTGCACAAATTAGAGCTGTTCCAACACATTTTTGCAGGCATTCTGTACACATGCTTACATATCCTTATACTTATTACCACTTTTTATACAGTATCTCATCCTTGGAAACAGAATTTATCTATCTGTATCTCCCCTACTCCATATAATACGCCAGGAGATACAGAAGCCTGCAGTTTGTGTGTTAGTGACGCTGCTTTAGTGCTCTGTGTGTTTCTGATTCGAGTTGTGCTCATGGGGTTAGCTGCTTCAGCAGCCAAGCATGCTGCATGAACTTCCTGTCTGTTTCCCTATTTTCATCTTTTCTTTTTCTTCACAAACACTTGGAAAAATCTGTTAGTTTACATGTGTTTATACACATTATATCACAGTCTGGCTTACTGCAATACAAAATGTCTCGGCTCCAGGATAAGTTTTAACATTAATATCTGAAGCTATAAACTGCTATATGTATGTAATATTTATTTAAATGGGTTAACTGGTTGATTTGTGCTACACCTAAACAAATATATCTAATCTACTGATTTGGTAACTTATCCAGTACATTGATCAACTTTGGCAAATTCTGTGTACGCCTTACTGGCAGTGTGCATTGTGAAACCCCCCAGATGGTGTACAAGATCTTCAGCTAAGCTGTTTATGTTTGAACAAAGTCGATGTATACTGATTGGTTTTAACTCAAATGGGCCATATTGTTGGCAGAGGAATGAAATGTTCAGAGAACTGTTTAGAGGAACAATATGTGTTGGATCATGTAGCAGATGCTTCAGCTAAATTATACCAAAACATTTATATAATTTATATTCAGTAGTTATGTGCACATGTAGTAGTTCTGTGTATAGTCTAATCTGTTCTTGCAAGAGTACCAAAGTACTCTGTGTCAAGAAGAAGCTTCTGTTCCAGTCCTTCCTGTGGTTAATTATATGTTCAACACTGTCGAACTAAAGAATTATTTTTATGTTTAATTTAGCTCTTCCTTTTTTTAATAAGTCAGTTGATGGGCTACAAATAACTTACCTTACAGTTAATAAGTGCAGAAAGGATTTTCAGCCTTCCTGCTATGACTTTTTTTTCAGTGTCTCACAGTTGTCATACTTTGCCAGATTTTTGCTACGGTCATAAGTATTTTGTGTATGAATGCATTTGTTCAAAATATTTATGTGTTTGGAGCTTAGGATGTTTTTTTATGTTTGCAATTTTAGCTTTGAATTTACATGTGAATAATGTGCAGGATTAACACCTTTCACACTTTCACTTTTCCTCCTCCAACATCTTTCTTTCACAATTCCAGGATCCTCCTGGATTAAAGAAGAATTTGCTGAGGACATATGAGTCCTGGACTCCAGAGCAGATCAGTAAAGGTTGTCTCTCGTCTCTGGAATTGATACGTCAGAGTAGAATATACATCTCTGAACTCATCATGTGTCAGCCTTTTGAGATAGCTGACAAGTAGACCTGATGCTTATATTATAAATAATCTGTCTTGTAAGATGACAGTTCACTTTCTTTGATTATAATATAAGTAAGTGTTCTTGCACTAGTATAATCACTGTTTGTGATATCACTGCCTATTAGCTTTAGCAGCTTGTCATGTGAACCAGAATCACAGCTTCTGTGTTGTGACGTCGTGACTGATTGTGTGCAGGAGGTATTCTGGCCAGAGCCCAGTCTCTTTTCTGTCTGGGTTGGTTCCATGCCGTCTGTCAAGAGAGACGAAACTACATCCCACAGGTAAAATACTTAACATAATCATAGTTCTTAGTGCTTAATCGTCATGTGAGTGAGTACTCCAACCTTGTCATTGTTACTACGCACACAGCACATTTTCAAATTCCAAATCATTTGAAAATGATTTGTCCCTCTGATGAGAGAGGGTGTCTAACCCATTTAATCAAGGCGTACAAAATGATTAAACAACTTTAAAGAGGCTCTTCTGTTCAGAACTGAATGAGAACTGAAACATCCAAACAAACTTGAAGAAGTTGAGTTACCTTCTTTTTTTCAAGCTTTTAAGGACTACCATTACCTGGATGACTGAGAACCTACTCAGACACTGGACAATTAAAAATATTTGTTGTGAATAGTCAACATGGTTCTAAACTATATAAAATATAATTAACCTGATAGATAGGCCTGTAGCCGGATTAACGATTGATAAAGGATGTCACATTAAAGGGGTGGTGAAAGGTTGCTGCTATGAGTTTCTAAAATTTAGGATGACCAAATTCATTCCCAGACCTATCAGTATCTGGAAAATACCTTTTTCAAATAGTGGTTTAAGATTAAGCCCAGTATTCAAGGAAGGCATGAAATGATGGTTAATTTAAGACAGACTTCAAACAACAAGAAATACGAAATATGTTAATATAATTAATACCTATTAAAGCAATAATAAAAAACATGAACAGATCAATTACAAATTATAAAAGAGAAAAAAAGAAATGCAACATAGCAATAAAAAAATCTTTGAACACATTTTTATGTAGAAATGTTTTTCAAGAAGGGATTTAAAGCAAGTCACTGACTCTGCAAGCTTTATCTCTGCAGGCAGGTGGTTCCAAAGATGAAGGGTCACCTTTAGATTAAATCCTTAACTTTGGGACAGCCAGAAGGTACCCACCTGAGGGTCCAAGGCTCCAAACCAGCTTATATTGAATCAGCATCATTGCTGTGTAGTTCTTGGGCACAATAAATCAGTAAAATCTTGAAATCAATTGTAAAACATACAGAGATGCCATCTGTGGGACAAGGATTTTACATTAGATTCCAAAATGCATGTTCAGTGGGTTTGTAGTATTGAAGAGTATACAGTGGGAGAAATAACTACCTGATTCCCTGCTGAATATGTAGGTTTGAACATGAATGAACATTTAAAAATTGTAAACCTGAAATTAATATGAAATAAAAACCTACAAAAACAAAAGAAATAAACAGAAAAAAGCATGACAGCTCTGTTAGGCAAACATACAAACTGAGTCTCTGTGTGTGTGTGTGTGGGTGTGTGCATGGCTGTGTGCATGTACCCATGCATGTGTAAATGTTTACATCCAGCCAATATAAGCCTTTGTAGTAACCCAGTCTGCTGGCCAACACACTGAGTTTGGTCAATAAACCCCACACTGGTGAGGCACCTGATGCTTGTCATGCATACTGCTTATAGAGCAATGTGTGTGCTATTTCTAATATAAAAGACAGTGAAGTATGGAATACTTTTGATGTTGGTAGCCAGTCGAAAGGAAATTAAATTGTCTCAACTCTGTCTTGACTCATGGCACATAGTGGAAGTAGAGCTTTTTTAGTCCATGCGAGTTCAGAATGTGTAACGTATATAAAAGCATTTAAGCAGTATTGAAGTAGGAACACGTGCTGGATTTGAGTCCTTTGAGGTGCTCTTGGAAATGGTCATCCAGGCTCCCAAAAGAAATCCAGATAAAGGCTGGAAAGCACAAATGCCCAAACTTGAGATTTTTAGGTTAAAAATGACCATGGCATGAGAATAAAGGCATCTGATATGTTATTTAAAAGCAAGTGCTTAGAGGTATTTATCAGTATTTTATTGTTTAATTTCTGTAATCACCATTTCTATAGATAAAATCTGGCTGTTTATTTTCTCAGTTTCGGGCATTGATGTATTGAGGTCATTCCATATCACTTCATCAAATCCCTCCAAATGACGATCTCTGATTTGCCTGAAAAGATCTTAAGGAAAGATACACTTATTAATGATAATTATACAAAATTTCAGAGCCTCAGGCCAAAAATAGGAAAATGAGAGAGAATGCCATGCCAAATTTTGGATATTAAGAGAAACTTGCATTTTGTAAAAACATTCTGGGAATGTCACACTGAAGATGGATGGAAGAATGTTTTATCTCATAATCAAGCTTTAATATCTGTTAAATAATTTACCTGATGTTGACTGTGTTTTTTTAATGTTATGCACCTCGTCTATGAGAAGCTGTAAATAAAAAAAATAAAAAAATCTGCCCACCCAGCCTACCCACAACAATCAGGTTTCCACAGGCCTTCAAATCTGCTGTCAGAGACTGGATATGGAAATATTCTGTAGACTTAAAGCATCCATCTTTATATGTTAACCTGAGACACTCCTGAGAGTCCATATTCATACAATCACGTGCCCTAAAATATTTGAAGGACCTAGCTCAAGGAGTTTGTTTAGATATTAGAATTTTAAAATGCCAAAATCCCAAAAACAGCTTTAAAACGTGTGTAAAAACACCAATAACAATTTTTTAATCAACAACTCCAAAAATGTATTTAATTCTTGTTTTTATATTTCATGTATTAAATCAGAGTTGAAGGTTTAAAATGTCTGCATGAATGCAGAAATAACCCATAAAAGTAGCTTTCGTAAAGTGACAGTCTGACATTCACTGCTACCTCACACAGCTTCAGGTGTGCGGGGGAGAGAAAGTAAGCATGTTCTTGCTCTTTTCTTAATGCAGCATTGTGACTTTTGTACCCTTTTGACGTGTACAGCTGAGTACAACATTATAAAAGAAAAAACCGAAGGTGTGTATTATTATGCTTGTTCCTTTCAAATCCTAACGAAACGAGATTCACTGGAAATCAGTCTTGGCTGATTCTTACCTTTCCTTGTTTCCTCGTGTGTCCTTATGAACCAATCAACTAAAAAAAAAGCTTCTTAACTTTAGAAGTGCTGATTTGTTTGACATTAAGCAATCTGAGTACATTCTAATGAAATATAAAGATAAAAAGAGACTTCAACAAATTTAAGATGTCATTTATGTGTCAATATATGGTACTTGATGCATTTCTCAAATTTAGGACCAATCATAGAATACCTCGTCTGCCAGCATTCCCCTTTATTTAAAATCTATTTTCCTTTCCGGCCCCCGATATTTGTTTTAGCCTGTCTGCAGTTTTCTTGTCTCTCTTTTTGCTGTTTTTATCTCTCTCATTCTCTTTCTTGCTCAGTCACTGAATCTCTGGTAAGTGTTTTCATTTGAGATGGTAATGTTGTTTCTCATCCAAGAACATGATCACCTAATTACTGAAACAGTCGCAGCGCCTCTTGTCCACTCCACCATCACTCATTTTCTTCTTGCTTCATCTACTGTTCTTCTTCCCCATCTCATTTATTCTCTTGTTTTCATCCTCTTTACATGCCACTGCAAAAAATATTTCTTTTAAAAAGACAAAGGCAGTAGAATTAAAATGAAGCAAAGTGGACAGGCTTCTATTTCCAAGGTTGTGTATATTCCTAATGAAAGGGAATCTGTAAAATTGCGTCTGTGTGTGTGTGTGTGTGTGTGTGTGTATGAATGATTAACATTTGGCCAAAGGACAACAAGCTGACTGGTTAGCTATGTCTGGTAAATTACTGATTTTATAGCACACCATCTGAAGTGCTTACAGTCAGTAAGCACAAATATAACCCATACATTAAATTAAACAGTGGCTCAATAAGCAGCATTTTCTTAATACAAAAGCCTACAAACTTGTGAATGTTGACACTTATACTGTAAGCGAATTTATTAGGCCCTGCGAAACGTGTCCCACAAAAGTCTTTGAACGCACATTCAGGCACACAATTGCTGGACAAACAACATACACTTAATCACTGAAAGATGCCCACACAGTTTTCCTCCACCTCTCACCTCATCCACCTACAGTGGGCAGTTTACAACAGGTGATTAAGTGACGTGATGTAATCAAATTAAAAAAATAAAAATGTTTTTTCGTTTGTTTTTGTTTTTACAGAAATGGCCAGTGCTGTGAAAATGTGTGTTTTATCGACTTATTAAACTTTGTACTTTCAGTTCCATCTGGATTTTAAATTTCGATGGAGTTTTGGATCTAAATAAAGTCCAGAGGTTTTTTGTCACTTTTCATTTGTCATTTCTGTACTGACTTGTACGCTTATCTCTGATTTATCTGCAGGGCTGGACAAAGTTCTATGAGTTTTCCTTGTCAGACCTTCGTGCTGGCTTTGAGATTATCGACAGGCTTTTTGAAGGTAGGACGCTGATGAAATGTGTAAATTCAGCAGAAAGCTCTGCATTTTTGTCTGCACATGATAATCTCTTGTTTCTTTGATTGCCTTTTATGACCGTGTTTCTTTGACGACCAATTATGAAAGAGCATACCCTGGGCAATTCAGCATTCACATCTCTGTGTTATTTACCTTCTGTGTGGACCCTGCTTTTTATTTGTGTATTTATATGTCTCGATATCTCTAAGGTGGTAAACAATTTCAGTGGGAGTTTGTCCATGGTCTGTTGGAGAATGCTATCTATGGGGGACGTATTGACAACCCGTCTGACCTCCGCATCTTGCGCTCCTACCTTGAGCAGTTCTTTTCCACACATCTCCTTTCATCCTCCCACTCTGCTGGACAGAGAAAAAGCAGAGGAGTATTCTTTCCACCTCAGATAAGCCTCCCAAACTCTTGTGCCATATTGGTAGGTCTTTGGGAACACTCACCATGTAACACCTAGTTGTACATATACTTATTATTAAGAAATATATGTGCATTAGAAATATATGCATCTTTAAGCTTAAGGTGAAAGTTTATATAGTTTGTTTACATCTTCATGAGCCCACATCCAGTGACAAAGAAGCAAAAACGGTTGATTAGATTCACTAGCTGGGGTTTGTGTTTAACTTCTGTCTGGTGTTAGCTTCATTTTCGCTTGGTTTATAAAGTAGCCACTACAAATAAATGTCAGCAATAACTCTCAAGTAAGTGGTTATGTGGTTCTGTTTTTCTGCTGCTCTGCTTTCTGTTTATATTTTCTTTTCCAGAAGTTAGTTCATTCCACAGAATCACTGAGAGGTCATTTGTTTAAAAAAACAATCAATATAGAAATCTATCATTTGAATTGACAGTCTATTGCTAGAATTTAGCATTTAGCAGTGAGTGATGAGGGAGATCAGTTTAGTAATTTAGGCTTTTAAAGCCCTATTCAAGGCAAATATTTGTTGTTAAAAAACCTGCATCAAACTGTTACAAACAACACACCCTAATGAGCTCAGTATTGCATTATTAATCCCATACACCCACACAGACATCTAACAAGCATGCCACAAGATTTTACTTTTCAATTTGATATCGTTGCTTAGAAATGGAAAAATGTATTTTGTCTTAAAGCCATGATATAAATTGGCAGAATGCTTTAATTTTCTCTCTCTTTATATGGGTGTGTGTCAATGTGTGACCTGTATGGGTCTGCGTGTCTTCCCAGGACTACCGCAGAGTAATAGAGAATCTCCCAGAGGATGACAGGCCAGCATTCTTTGGTCTGCCTGCCAACATAGCGAGATCCTCCCAGAGAATCGTCAGCTCCCAGGTGCACCCACACACAGCAGTCTGCCTATTCACACAAGCACATGTGCTCATATTGCCTGCAGCTCACATCAGTCTTGCATGTATACAGATGAAAAATGAAAAGAAAATCAACTCAAATTGTCTTAGCGAGGTGTTGGGTCAACATGTGTCACCAGAGCAGCTTCAGTGCGCCTTGGCACTGATCCCATAAGTCAGTGGAACTCCACTGGAGGGATGGAGCAGCAATCCTGGCAGTGCTGGCGTAGACTCCACATGATAAGCCATGTTATCTCAGCGTGATTTGACAGTGTTCCAAAGAGCTCCTTGTGATGTCAGGAATACTTGGCTTTTTCCACTTTTTCAAGTGCTGCCATAGATGTACAGTTGAGGTCAGGTGACTGTCAAAAAGTCACAATCATTGAAGTCAGTCCTCCTCTTTGATCTTCAAGCAGAAGGTGCAAAGCTTTGAGGTTAGGGTCTTTATTCTGCTGCAGCATATATCCTTCTCCACAGAGAAGCTGAGCAGAAGGTGTAACACAGTTTGGAAAAATAGAGTTCAGGGCAGTCTGGTTAAAGATACCCCTTCTCTTACTGCTAACTGTTGGGCGTTTGTTTCATGTCTGTTTTCCAATCATCCAATGACAAATACCGCCTTTGCCCACTGGCTAGGGTTTTTAGTTGATTTAAATATTTTATCACCATGAATCATATGATTGCCCGTTCGCCCTGGTGAATTATAGCAGATGTTTTAATCTATTCTACATGTATTTTAACAGAATTTTCCCAGTATTCGGGTGGACAAATATGCTCGCTTTATTCACATGTATGTTTATTATTATTGCAACATTCCAAAACAATGACAACGAATGAGAATATTCTCCAGAAAAGACTCAAAAGTACCGCATGCTCATAAAAAATGCCCAGTACACTTAAGCACATACCGTACTCTCATGTAATGTAACTACCTGCAAGCTGTAAGTACTCATTTAGCTATGGTTGTTGAAAGTTTGTGGGGATAGGTTAATTGAATAATCCAAATTGCCACTAGGTTTGAATGTGCGAGTGAATGTGAGTGCGAATGGTTGTCTGTCCCTATGTGTTAGCCCTGCGACAGACTGGCGACCTGTCCAGGGTGTACCCCGCCTCTCGCCCTATGACAGCTGGGATAGGCTCCAGCACCCCCCGCGACCCTGAAAAGGATAAGCGGAAGCGAATGGATGGATGGATGTTGAAAGTTTGTTGCATGTAGAATTACATAGATGTCTCATTTAAAACTTATCAAGCATAGTCTGCTTTTGGCCTAGGAGACGAGGGATCTGGGTATTTGAGACTCAATGTACTACGGCGCTAACTTTCACATTGACAGTAAATACAAAAACTTTTGTTCTCGTCAAGGCAACAAGTCATTGACAATTAAAAATGTTTAATATTTGGTTAATAGTTAGTTTGTAAACACTATCAGGATGTCATTATAAGTTGTAGCTGACATTTATAAAACTGTTTATACATTCATTACACAGTATTTATTAAACATTAAAATAAATGAACCCAAAAAGACTTTCGGACTGCCTCGAAGAGATTCTGGCAAACCGTCAGACGTCTCAGGAGGGGAAAGCGGTGCTCTACCTGCACTGTGTATAGTGCTGGCGGAGCGCTGCTGACGTCGACTGAGAAAATTGTCAGGCGGTGGAAGGAATACTTCGAGGACCTCCTTAATCCCACTGACACGTCTTCCGAGGAGGAAGCAGAGTCTGGGGATGAGGGGAATGACCCGCCAATTTCCGGGGGCGAGGTCACTGAGGCAGTTAAACAACTCCTTGGTGGCAGAGCCCCTGGTGTTGATGAGGTCCGCCCCGAGTTCCTGAAGGCTCTGGACGTTGTAGGGCTGTCCTGGTTGACACGCCTCTGCAATGTTGCGTGGAGATCAGGGGCAGTACCTGTGGACTGGCAGACCGGGGTGGTGGTCCCCATCTTTAAGAAGGGGGACCGGAGGGTGTGTTCCAACTACAGGGGGATCACACTCCTCAGCCTCCCTGGGAAAGTCTATGCCAGGGTGCTGGAAAGGAGAGTTCGTCCGCTAGTCGAACCTCGGATACAGGAGGAACAATGCGGTTTTCGTCCTGGTCGCGGAACACTGGACCAGCTCTTTATCCTCTCGAGGATACTTGAGGGTGCATGGGAGTTTGCCCAACCAGTCTACATGTGTTTTGTGGACTTGGAGAAGGCATTCGACCGTGTCCCTCGGGGTGTCCTGTGGGAGGTGTTGCGGGAGTATGGGGTGTCTGGCCCATTGCTACGGGCCATTCGATCCCTATACAACCGTTGCAAGAGCTTGGTTCGCATTGCCGGCAATAAGTCGGACTCGTTCCCGGTGGGTGATGGGCTCCGCCAGGGCTGCCCTTTGTCTCCGGTTCTGTTCATAATTTTTATGGACAGGATTTCTAGGCGCAGCCAAGTGGCGGAGGGCTTTCGCTTTGGTGGCCTCAGAATCTCATCTCTGATTTTTGCGGATGATGTGGTTCTGTTGGCTTCATCGGGTGAGGGCCTCCAGCTCGCACTGGAACGGTTCGCAGCCGAGTGTGAAGCAGCGGGAATGAGGATCAGCACCTCCAAATCTGAGGCCATGGTTCTCAGCCGGAAAAGGGTGGAGTGCCCACTCCGGGTCGGGGATGAGTTCCTGCCCCAAGTGGAGGAGTTCAAGTATCTCGGGGTCTTGTTCGCGAGTGATGGGAGAAGGGAGCCGGAGATCGACAGACGGATTGGGGCTGCAGCTGCAGTAATGCGGACGCTGCACCGGTCCGTCGTGGTGAAGAGGGAGCTGAGTGTAAAAGCGAAGCTCTCAATTTACCGGTCGATCTACGTCCCTACCCTCACCTATGGCCACGAGCTGTGGGTAGTGACCGAAAGAACGAGATCGCGGATACAAGCGGCAGAAATGAGCTTCCTCCGAAGGGTGGCTGGCCTCTCCCTTAGAGATAGGGTGAGAAGTTGGCCATCCGGGAGGGGCTCAGAGTAGAGCAGCTGCTGCTCCACATCGAAAGGAGCCAGCTGAGGTGGTTCGGGCATCTGACAAGGATGCCCCCTGGGCGCCTCCTGGGTGAGGTGTTCCGGCATGTCCCACCGGGAGGAGGCCCCGGGGCAGACCCAGGACACGCTGGAGAGATTATATCTCTCGGCTGGCCTGGGAACGCCTTGGTGTTCCCCCGGATAAGCTGGAGGAGGTGGCTGGGGAGAGGGAGGTCTGGGCCTCTTTGCTTAGGCTGCTGCCCCCGCGACCCGGCCTCGGATAAAGCGGATGAAGATGGATGGATGGATAAATGAACCCTGGATATTATAAAGTTGAAACTTGTATTTATGATACTTTATAATTCAGTTTAAAGAATGTATGCGTTTGTTGGTGGTATGGCAGTGATAAAGTCAACTATGAACCATCTGTTTAGTTTTGATACCATATTAATATGACTTATAATTAATAAAATATTTTTCTTATATAAACTAATTGCATAAATAATAACATTGATAATATTTTTTTCCTAATTTTGTAAACCATAATTTCATTCATTTCAATATCATGTCTCATGCAAATCTCAAAATAACATTTTTCACAATATGATGATTTTTGCATGTAGTTATCATTTTAAGGAACATTTGATAACATCAGAAAGTTGACGTTTATCATCCGAACAAGTGTATGGCAATATTTCATATATTTTGCATCAGATAAGATTGATGTGTATCTGTGTTAGCTCTTGCGTTGAGCTATATAAGCAAACTCTGCAAAAGCTGTACTCAATCTGTTTTGTTCATTTACGACAATAAACCGAAGCAACTTGAGGGTTTCTAATAACATTTCAGCCGTAAATACATTTACCACTACTTCACAGATATTGAGTCTGACAGTTTGTATAGATGATTGTAGCTGATTAAAATGGATGTTGGTGTTTTTCAGCCTATGGAGCTTTGAGCAAAATCTGCATAGTAAGTTGAATCTGCCAAGTACTTTCTTCCTTTATAGAGGATGGAAAACCCTGGTGTGTATGTGTGAATGTGTTTAATGGTTTATGGTCACTGCAGATTCTGATGTAATACAGTGTAACACAGTCTCACATAAACACACAATATGTTTTATTTCAGTGTGTGTGTGTTAGTGTGAGTTTGAGGGAGATGAAAATCTTAAAAGACAGAAGCAGGATATAGACTGAAGGTTGCATGGCTGCATTGTTCACTGACTGTGAACATATCATTTGAATTTTGCAATATTCACATCTAATAATACAAACTATACAGTCTATGTAATATATGAATCTGTGTGTAGTGTTTGGATAGAACCTGTCTTTGGTGTTTACTTTACACATTCAGGTAATTATTTTTTCAGGCTGAGACTTATTGATTTTTATTCTTTTACAGATTTTCTGTGAAGCAGAAAAATATGTTTTGATTTGATTCTGCCACTTGTGATATTGTGCAAATGTCGAAATGGTAGAAAGGTTGACCTATAATACATGTGAAGGAAGCTGCATAAGAGCCAGTTGTCTTTGAGGAACTGGCCTGGACTTTGGCCAGATGCTACAAAATCTATAAGAGGAAGCAAAATCCAAGATCTTTTTAACCCTAAAGGAAAGATGAAATAGTATAAATGTGACACACACACCACAATTAAACCTTGCTTGTTGCATGCACTAGAGAAAGAGTTTTTTTTATACAATAGTATGTTTGTTATCATTGTCGTTTGTGCAGAAAAGAACATGTATATGTTTTTCCATTGTTTTCCATTCAAGCCTGGTATCCTTGTTAAGAATTCATTTTTGAAAATAAAGATGCTTTAGTGTAAATTGAATGAGTAACCAAAACATGAGCACATATAAGGGTTCATTTATTTTAAAGAATCAAATCATTGTTTTCGTAAGAAACATGCTGATAGAACCAAAGCAAGAATGAAATGAAAATGGAATACATGACATTGCGATGACATTACAATGAGCTCGTTTTGCTGCGTTTTTCTGTTTGTACAAGGTATGATCTTTTTAAAATCTTGCTCATCCTACATTCAAGATCATGTTCTGGGACATATCCAGAGAGCTTTCAGCTATTTTTAGATTGCTACTGCCACTTCCTGCTTTATGCCCTCTGTGATTTTACCACTGACATCAAACTTAGAGCTAGCATCATCTTCTTGTTAAAACTGACCCAAATTTCATGTGAAGGATCGTCACTGACTGTGACCAAGCGGTTTTCTGTTGAAGATTTTGCAGTTTCCAAGCTCAAAGGCAGCATTCAGTTGACCCCCAGGATGAGACTGTCAGTGTAAAGATCTACTGTATCGTCCTGAGGAGTCTGAAGGAGAACATTCAGATGATCTTATCTTGTGCCCCTTAGAGTCCACTGAAAATACTGAAGATTTTAGGTCAGTGTCTGAGATGATGACCTTCAATGTGAGATTGGCCACATTTACATCAGATAGAGTCTCAGTCACACAGGTCCGGAGATAATCAACATTGCATTAGGGACAAATGTCTATTCCCTGACCAGTTGGCGACTGGTTGCTGGCTGTCACTAGGAGAGATTTGCTGCACCAAAGTTCTCCTCATAATTGCTTTGACCAATAGCGTAATTCTGTGGTCGCTGGTGGTTTGCATTGAAGATCTCTACTGATACAGATACTGATTTCTCAGAAGATTTTTACACTTTGCATATCTTGTGATTTTAAGTGATTCCACACTGTCGGAGTTTACAAGCAAAAGATCCATTCATTCCAGGAGATGACCCAAATCCTTCTGGACTCGGATGAGTAAGGACATCCAGCATTTAAAAGAAAAAAAACAACAACTGTCAAATCAAACATGTGGAACTTCCCACTGTGGCGAAACCTTGTGAATAAGTGAACAGCTGAAAGTAGCTGCTGCTCCTTTTTTTGTGTCTTCTGATTGTAATTATCCTCAGTTCAACCACACGCAACCTTTACAGATTGTAAGGACAATCCCCATGTGGGTTTTAATACAATTAAATTCACTCATAGCGTGGTCTGCTGATCACTGGAACCACCAACCTAGTTTAATTCATACGACTCCCACAAGACCACTTATGTGAGTCTGTTACTGTGTCTCTTTCTCTACCTATCTCCCCCATATGTCATTGTCTCCCATCCTGGTGTCATTTGTCATTGTCACTTTCATCTTCTCTCTTTTTCTCTCCCTTTTCCCCAAAATGTGTCCCTTCTTTACTCTCACTGTATTTGAGTTCTGCTGTTAACCACATACACTAAAGAGGTCCTGGGGAAAAGTCTGCAGATTTTGTGGAAACCATTAAATATAAATGTCTAATCTTACCAATTACCTGACACGGGTTTGAAATGTCTTTACAAAAGGCTTGAGGTATGATTTCCTGCATTCATAGTTTTTATGCACAATGTCAAAGATAAGCACTTTGGATAAAACTAGCATGTGAAAATGTATCATTGTGCCATTACAACTACAATAACAGAAAAAAAAGACATTAAATGCAGAGAGATTTATTTCTCCAAATCTTGCATATACACATAGAAGCTCTCTCGTATACTGCTTCTGTTCATTTCTGATTATATATTTAGATATAATGACATCTGTGCCTTCTGTGGCATCTGTGATTTTCACTCTGTTATGCTCAATTTATCAATCAGCTTGACTTATTAACAACCCTAAACTAGAATACTGTTATACTGAAATAATGTGAAAAACTGAGTAAATTGACTGCATGAAGTTGTATAATGTCCAGTAACTTTTTATCCCCAGACAATTATAGCAGAAATTTCAGCTTATTAAAATCTTGGTTATCTTAATATATTTAAATTACTATTTGAATCACCTTATATTTGATATCAACCTCCTTCATATTGCTGTCAATTCAATTTTAGATTAGGATTTTTTTAATCCTACCTTCATCTCCCTCTTTGATGTACTCGAACAGACATGTGTGCAAATGCACATATATACCGTTTTCCTCCTGAGCAGAGAAGATAAAACAAATGTTAGTAAAGAGTTCTCCTGGACCAAATGAAAGTCATTTATCAGACAAGCTGCTTTACTTGTAACGCAGACATAAGTGGAAACTTGCACTATCACAAAACACACACACAGACACACTGAGTCTAGATAAAAGTACTGTCCAAGATTCTAATCCTGAAGCTAAGCTTGGCTGATTAGGTATGTAAGGAGGCGTGTTTATGGTTCTCTTTTCTTCTTCTTTTTTTCAACATTACAGGGCCTGAAACAGTGTTTTGGGTTTTACATATGGGAGTCAAAATTCATGTGCCTACTTCAAATTATATGGGTGGTGTTTTAAAAAAATAGGCCGTTTATTCTTACAGGAGCACATGCAGCATACCACTGACTCTTTGTGTTTTAATTGTTTACAGGTAATTTCTCAACTGCGCATCCTGAGTCGCTCAGTTGCAACAGGTTCAAAGTTTGACAGGGAGCTCTGGTCAAATGGACTGTCACCTATCCTGAACTTATGGAAGAAACTCAACCAGGTTAGCTGTCTTTACCATTTCATATTGACTTTTTATTGACCCATTACTTTTTGTTGCCCTTTTCCTGCAAACCAAATTGGAAAGCTGCATCTGTAGCTTTAAAGGACTTCATTTGCCTTGATTTAGTTAACTTTAAAAAGTCAAACCGTACTAATACTGCAGCATTTCTACTGTCACTGCACATCAACAACAACTAGTTGTAATATCAGAAATGGGTGGAGGTCCAAAGTGCATGACTCTGAGGCAAATTAAATAAAAAAAGGAAAACTATTGAATGATCAAAAATTGGAGAAACACACAGTCCAGTTGGCAACAAAAAAGAACAATACGTAGATATACAGGAAGCAAATGGAGAAAGGGAGAGGCAAGGCTATATGCACAGACAGGGCAGACTGTTCACATTTGAATACAATCAAACACAGGTCAACATGAGGGTCACAGCAGAGGGAAAGACCCAAAAGCAGGAAGTAAAGCCACGGTGAGACAATTAACCTTCCAAGTAAAACAGCATTACCACAAAGACAATTAAAATAACTGAAGCATGAAGACTAACATTAAACATGAAGACAGGGGACAGGGAATACAGAAGGCAGGGGGGTAATGGAAAAACTAGGAACACAAAGGGACTTAACAAAACCAACAGACAACAAGGGTCGTGACACCTAATTAAAAGTTGTGGGAAGTAATCGGATATTACTAGTGCTGTCAAAGGCTGTCACACACAGTGGCTTGCTTGGCCAAGACGTACTGCTGTGTGCAGTTGCTTGGAGACTGGCACGTTTTCAAATTAAAAGGACATCTGCCTCCACCTTTAACAATTTAGTCACCGTGTATCAGTCTCCTCTCTCTGCCTCTCATGCTGTCAAGCACACATGCTTACTGTCTCCTTCTCTCTCATTTACACTTATGTCTCCTCTCTTTCTGTCTCTCTTCTTGCTCTTTCAGTCTCTTGTAGATGGAGTTGTTTTGTACTTACTGAAAGGAAAATGGTTAACTGTGTTAATTGTTGCCATTATGTCACCAGCAAGCTTTCCATAGATCACAATCAACCTCTGGCTGCTTTCAATTAACTATCCCTTTGTCATCAACCAACCTTGTTGTTTGACCCTCAGTGGATCTGAACTTCCCAGTGTGCCATTTAAATGCACGTACTTGCACGTGTGCATTGGTTGTGTGTGCAAACCTTTATGGTTTGTGGAAAATATGTGAGAGGTGTGCGTGTGTGTGGAAATGTACAGACACATTTATTTTTGGCAAATCATTATGTAGTCTGGAAAGACATGGGCAGAGCATGATACAGCAGAGACTGTTTGTTTGGCTTTTTAGTTACATTTTTAAATGGAAACAATAGCTGAGCTCTAGTCAATCTGAATCCCGTCCAACCAGCTTTTTTCTTCATTGTCTGTCTTCATCCCTTGGTCCTGCTATCCTTCTCTTCCTCTCTTTTTTTGCCTCTTTCTCTAACTGAGTTGTTGCAAGGAAAGCAAAATAGAATCCAGGTATAGAGTGTGATGGTTCTAATAGATTACAACAAAATCCAAGCTTTTCTATTTTTTATTTGTATATTTTTTGTAACCTATTTGTATACTGTATGGTATACTTTGTATACAGAACACAAAGTGTTTATCTAATGTAAACAAGTGCTCAACCTCCACCCCTGTGTTTGCACTGTGTGGAGCAAGAAAAGAAATTCTGTTTAGTAATATAATGTTACTGTAGGAATTTAGTATATGCATATATACAATGATCCATATGGAAATCCATAGATAATATTTTACCATTGTACTGTATAAGGGGGGAAAGATAGCATGCTAATGTAGCAGGAGTTCCTAAAGTGAACATACATCTTACTCTGAGTATTATGTAGACAATACATGTTGCAAATGAAATGAGAAATCAACATTAAGTTCCATACACTGAACTAGAACACATTAAAAGCCCCTCAGAAAGTCTTATGAACTCTACTGGGTGGAACCATCCCCTCATTCTGTTTCGATGATTGTGGTACAGAGCACTGTCATTTCACGTCAGTGCAATTTATATACAGTTAACTACAGATGAGAGCATTGTAATCTTGAAAGAGAGCACTCGTCAGAGAAATATTTTTTCATAGGATGAAGGTGATCACGTTGAACAACTTCACATTGATGTACAGTGATCATTTCTGTATTGGAACAAGTAGACTCAAATAGCTATAGCTCTCTCATAGTTTCTCTCATGTCTCTCATCTATCAGGGCTCTACACTAATCCACCAGAAGGTGGACCCACCTACAGAGAGTCAGAAATCACCAGTCCTTTCATTCATTTCTCTGGAACAGTTCAATGCCATCCGCTTGGTCCAGGTGGGTAAAAACATTAGAAATGATAGCTACATTCAAAATGGGCTACCACATAATTACAGTATCCGAATACTTTTTTTTTTTTTTTGGGGGGGGGGTTAGGTAGTGGTACTCACCGTGTTTAATTCAACATGGAGTAAAAGACTGAGACTTGTATGTAAATAAAGCTTGCTTTGTTTCTTCTGAAAAAACTGATTAAGATTAAAAGCCATGGAGATGCATAAGCTAATTTCCCTTCATTGATTGTTTAAGTATGTTACTTATCTCATGGAATAGTTTTATTCATTTCTAGACACTCACAGTTATCTGTTTGTTGGGGGGGGTTAAATGAACCAAGGCAATCAGTGGAAGCAGGCTTGATCACTACCTGCATCCAATAGCCATTTGCCTCATTATGAAACATACAGTTGTGGTCAGGATCATGTGAATGAATGTCATGGTATTTTGGGGCTTGAGTGTACAGCATATATCTTTAATGAGTTTGATGACTTTAATGATTGTATTTTTTTGCACAGTATGTACTGTATGTAAACTGTAAGTGTCATCACAGAGTATACACCAGTCCCTGGCCGCACTGAGCAAGGTCATCCGAGGGACTCAACTATTAACTCCAGAAGTCCAGAAACTGGCCACTGCCCTACTAAATCAAGAGGTAAGACAGGCAAAAGACAGAGAAACTCAACCCTAACACTCTATGCGCTATTTTATGCTTTTGAGTACATGTGTTATCTAGAGTTTTTTTTAATGTTTCTCATGATGATTTATTAAATGGGGCTTAGTGCAATAAATGTGGAATACAATTGAAAATAAAATGGAAGGCCTTACCCTGATAGTATTACAAATGCACACAGAGTCCCAAATGCTGTATGCAATGCATCTTTTAACTCACATTTATCTTAAATCTTTCTACAATGCTGCTGAAGGTTTCTAACTCTTACCATAAAATACACAGTTAGCTCTGTCTTCAGTGACAGTGACAATGTAAAGTAAAGCTTTCTTTTTACCATATTGTTTTAGAGGGGGACTGCAATTCTTTTTATTCTGTGGTGAAATGAAGGCCACAGGGACAGGCCCATACACAGTATACAGAGCTGACATGTAGACATGTAGCAAACACAATATGTATCCTTGTATGTCCTCAGGCTGAGTTGGGGACAAAGGGGATATTATGAGGTAGAGAAGAAGAGACACATCCAACCTTTCACTCCTTCTATGTGTAATCTCCAGAGAGAAGCCTTGGGCATAATTCCTGTTTCGCTGCTTGCCTTCTCTCTCTTTTTGTATTAATCAGCAGTTTTTTTTAGTCGTATCTCCGTTGCCCTCTCGACCAGCTCCAGTCTTTATCTGTCACATTTTCCAATCTTTGATTTCCTTACATTTTCTCTATCTTACTAGCTTCTTCTTTTAATATGCAGTTATGGTAAAAGTAAAGTGCACCCTCTGTCTATTCTAAGGTTTTTATATTATCAGGACATAATAAAAATCATGTGGTTCTTACCAGGCAAATTAGGAAAATGCAATTTCAGATAAACAACAGCTCGCAACATATTTCATTGTGTCATTGTTTGTTTAACAAAAATTATGCCAAAAATTAGAAACGGTGTGTGTAAGACAAGTAACACCCAGTGAGCCAGTAGCCCAAAGAACCACTTTTAGCTGACGGTATCAGTATTTCACATCATTGTGGAGATATCTTGGCACATGCTTCTTTATGATGTTGCTTCAGTTCATTGACATTTGCGGGGATTTACGTGTTTCTTTCCTGTTGTGGTTTGGAGTTTGACTCAGACCGCTGCTGTTTGCTGCTGCGGTTGGGATCACTGACCTGTTTCAGGACTCAATTTGGCCAAGCTTAAGCTGTCAGACAGACGGTATCATATTTGACTCGTATACAAAGGATTTGACTGTCAACTCAATGACTTCAATATGCACAGGTCCTGTGGCTTCAGAACAAGCCAAAATTATCGCCCTTCTGTCACCATTCTTGACAGTTAGTGTTTGTGCCGATATATTGTGTATGATTTTCTCCAAACAAAATTATGGCCAAACATCTCGACTTTGGTCTCATTTATTCAAAGAACAACAGATAATATTCTGAAACCTATAGAATCTATGATCCAACCCTTTTGCAGTTTCTCTGAGCATTGCACGGTGTGATTTTTGGGGGAAGTTGCTGAGATGTTCACTGATGGGAAGATTGGCAGCAATTTTGAATGTTTTCCACTTGTGAATAATCTTTATCAATAGATAGACTTTATCAATAGATCTTCCTAGATTGATGGGCAACAACAAAAGCTTCTTTTAACATGCTCCAGACCAGCAAACTGCCAGAACCTTTGCTTTTATAGAGATGTTCGTACTTGCTGATGACCACTCTGCATTGGTTTATTACCACCTTGCTGGTACTTACCCTCTTAATTGCTATTGAAACAAGAAGGGTCTACTTCGTTTTCCACACGTCTTCTACATTTTGGGTAGTTTGTTTGTTTTAATAAATGTCACTGTGTAATGTGTAATGCTTTGTAGTTCATCTCAGGTTATGTGTACCTTATAAGACCTACTAAAGACTGGACTTTTTATCATGTTCTGATATTTAAAATCTATTCCGAATTTCCAAATAATAAAATATGTTAGTGGTTTAAAAATATATGTAATTACAATTAAGTCAGTTATCAATGGGAACTGTACAAATGTATAAAATAAAACAAAGCCATTTGTTTTATAATTTATAATTATATCTCTAATATACATCTAATTTATATCTCAATTATAATTCTGTATCACAAAAAACCCCAAAACACTGTCCATCAGCTTTTAGCACACTATGGTCTAAATAAAAACTTTTTTTTTTTAAAGTCTGATTTCCACTTTTAAGTGTTTAACCTTTAACATTATGTACATTGTTTTCCTAAAAGATCATACCTTGTCGTCCATTTTAACTGACCTATGTAACTCCTCAGTGCTGTATATGAAACAGATGCAATCACAGTTTTTATACAAGTTTTATAAGAGTTCTGTTCAGCCTATTCTGAGCCTTTTCCTTTATGGCCTGTCTAAAGATTTAATTTCTGTAATATGCATAATCAAGATACTGTGTTTTACTTGTTTGTTAAAGACAGAAATGCATTTTGTTAGCTGTATAGATCAGGAGAATTTTTTCAGTGTCATAATTTTTTATCATAGCTTTTTTCTTTTTTTATATTAAAAAAAGATCATTCATTTTGACCCACAATATTGTTTGAAGCTCTCTGATGTGAAGCTTCTCCCAGAGAGGGAGCATTTCTTGACAACTAAATCAGAGTTTTGCCAAAAAAGATATTGCCTAGAGTATAAAAAGGTTGTTGAACCATAGAAAAAGCAGCAGCAGCTGTTATGTTTCCTGCTGCACATTTTGCAGAAACACAAAATTCTCGGCATACATCGAATTTACTGGCAGCTAAATTTTTTAACAAACACCTGATGACTTCTGTGACCCTAGCTGGCAGTATTTTTACATCACTGACAAGAAGCCCCTGAGTGAATTGGCCTAAATGCGATTCTCCCTGCAATGCTACAGTACGTGACTATAATATTTGGTTCTAACATTATATTTAACCTCAGTAATTTAAAGAAACTTTATCGCTGTCCAAGCAGTAAGTAATTACGTATGTACAGCTTCAGTTATTTATGACTATATAAAGCCAAGGTTTCCAGGGGGGCAAACTAAACAGACAATGATATTCTTCCCTCACACCAAAAGTTCAAGGCAGTTGGCTGTCCTCCATGTGCCTGACTGAGGAGTTTTTCTGTCTCACTGTGGCCAGGTTTGGTGCTGAGAAAATCACTGTTTTGGGGGGGGGGGGGGGGGTTGTTTGTTTGTTTTTCTTTTCTTTTTGTTAAAGTTCTTATGTTGCGACTGGGCACTACTACTACTACAAATGTCACTGAAAATTGAACCAAACAGAAGCATTTTTACACAAGCAGAAAATTAAAATATGAGATCAGATATAGCACTGGTAAAATAAAAGCGGGTGCTTCTTAAGGTAAGGCCTTGAATTTGTATTACACATTAAATTTTTTAAATATTGCTGGAAAAAATCCTAATTACATACAGATACACAGTTAAGTGAGCATTTAGTGTCTTTTATAACAAAACAGAATATGAATTAGATTGGAGTCTTTACAGGAAATACTGTTGCATACAATGAGCAGATCACATGGATTAATGCCATTTTGCATTTGGGCTTCTATTATAACCGACTGTTACTAATTAACCCCATTTAAATCAGAGAAGGTTAGAATGAGCTGATGATGCGATTTATGCATTTGAAAAATGCTCCATTTATGGTTGTGATAATGTAAAAGTGTAGCAGACACAGTTCTGAGGGGATCAGCTCTGCTGCCCTTTCTCTCAGCTGTGCAGTAAAAAATAATTACATGATTGGAAAGAACCTAAACTACCTACTTTCTGATGGGGGGCTTGGGTTGTATGAGAGTCATAAGCAGTGCTGCAAGACAGAAAAAGTGTTACCCCTACCTTCATTTGGTAGAAAGAGCATGATTATCAGGACATGGTGACCGATGAGGAAATGGCTTTTTGATTAAAGGTGAAGTAATCTCTGGTATCAGTTAGATTTTCAGTACCACTTGTAGTAATTCGCAGGCCAATACTAATCATCATCATAGTAGCTTGGGTTTGTAACCAAAAAGTAGTTATTCAACATATTATCAACACATACATCGATCAGGCCACTTATCAGACCACTTACAGGTGACGTGATTAAGACAGATTTTCTCTTCATTATGGCACCTGTTAGTGAGCGGGATAAATCTGTCGGGGTGCTTATGCTGACCCATATCCACTGCTGAAAGCCCCAGCAATGGCACATAAGTATCAGAACTAGACCATGGAGAAACGGAAGAAGTTGGCCTGGTCTGATGCATATCATGTGCATGACCCGGGTGTGTGTTCACTGCTCGCTTGGGGAGGAGGCACCAGGATGCAGAAAAAAGGAAAGCCAGCAGAGGCAGTTTGCTGCTTTGGGCAATGTTCTGGTAGGAAATCTTGGCTCCTGCCACCTACCTAAGCATTGTTGCAGACATTGTACACACTTTCATTAACATATCAGGTAATCCCTGATGGCTGTGGCCTCTTTCAGCAGGATAATGTGGCATGCCACAAAGCAAAAATGGATCAGGAATGGTTTGAAGAGCACAACAACAAGTATGAGGTGCAGACTTGGCCTCTGAATTCCCCAGATTTCAATCAATTGAGCATCCAGGATTCAATTGAGTGAAAGGGGTGCCAATACAATATTAGGTAGGTGGTTATGATGTTATGTCTGATTGGTGTATATTGATTGCACTCCTGTATACATTTGGTTTGTGTCTCTGTTTTCTGCCACCCTTATCTTGTTAAAAAATAATAATTAAAACAGCATTTTACACTTATTTGTACCCTACAAATGGCAGTGACTTAACTTAAACCAGCATGTTTTTCCTCCTAAGACACTTCAGTGCAACACACACACATACATACACACACCCATCCCCGCAGCAGGAGAGTGAGTGAGTGAATGGTTGACTTGCAGCTGAGAGACATGCAAAGTCTCTTTTATTTCCATTATGGCTTTCATGCCTAAATACCACCAAATTCTCAATTCTCAGCCGCCTGCTGTGCATGTTTGTGCATGTGTGTGTGCGTCAAATCTTTGATCTCTGTTTAACGGAAACATACACGGCCTAACGTGTTCAGGAGTTAACATTCTTCTCTTGAGAAAGCTTTCCTTTCCCAACCCTGCAAACATTTTACATTTGTCTGTGACTTCCAAATTAAGACATTACAGATATTGCTGCACAGACAAGACTGTCTGTGGATCTGCAACAGTTACTTACATCAGGAGACAGACAAACAGTACTGTTTATGAACACAAGAGTATTTTTCACTTGTAAAGTTTAAGTTAGCATTGTAACAAGTCACAAATATATTCAGTATTTTTACAATATATAAAATAGTGCCTGAGATTTATCTCAGTATCACCCAGCTGTAACTTTTTTGCATGTCATGACAGAAATTGAGGATTGAGGAAATTGAGGGCATGTCACCAGTGACATCACAGAAACTTAAATATAGATTGCATTTTAGCTGGACCACAGTGAGGATGTAGCTGGGCGCAGCGTGCCCTTCAGTGACTTACACATATTGTTAAATTTGTATTTTGAATCGTGTCAAGGCAACTCGACAGGGGCTGATGTTGCTGCAGTCCTCCTGCAGATTAACTGTGGCTTGGCTGCCAGCATGGTTAGGAGAAGGAAATAGAGGCAGGTTCACATAGTGGCAGAGTAAACCTGCAGAGTACCCCTGTTTTGTTTTTGTTTGTTTTGTTTTTTAAAAAACATGGTTTACATCACTCTTTTGCTTATACTCATTTTTGTGATTTTTGCTTTTATTATTGCTTGCATTGACCTTTATTCTCTGTGCTTGTTTCCTCTTGTCTCAGTGTCCTTTAACATGGCAGAATAAATGGGAGGGACCAGAGGAGCCAATGCAGTACCTCAGAGCAGTAGTAACACGGGCCCTCGCCATACAGGTAACACGTGATGGATGGTATAGCAAAAAGACATAATCTGCTGTCTTTCTTTAGGAACCTGCTTTTCACCACAGTCACAAAAAGAATATTTATAAAAAGCAGACAAACATCTATTAACATGCTATGCAATACATGACAAATATAGTGCATTCTTCGTGCGTGGGTTCTCTCCAGATACTCTGGTTTCCTCCCACAGTCCAAAGACATGGAGTTAGTATAATTGAAAACCCTAAATTGCCCTGTGTGAATGTGAGTGCGAATAGTTGTGTGTGTCTATATGTTAGCCCTGTGACAGACTGACGACCTGTACTGGATGTACCCTGCCTCTCGCCCTAAGACAGCTGGAATAGCCTCCAGCACCCCCACAACCCTGAAAAGGATAAAAGGAAGAGAATGGATGGATGGAAAAGTGCAAATGTTTTGAGGCTTAATGCTACAATGGGAAATGGGTGCCGAAATATATGGAAAATCAGTACATAAGTCAAAAAAAAGAGTTGGCACAAAGCTCAGTATTTGTTATGGCCACCTTTATTCTGAAACACAGCCTGAACACCTTTAGGCAGGCTTTCTTGTAATTTCTTTAAGTAGTCTTCTGGAATAGGTCTCCAGGCTTCTTGAAGGATATTCAAAGCTCTTCTTTGGATGTTGGCTTCCTTTTGTTCTCTTCTCTATAAAGATGATTCCACACTGCTTCAATAATGTTCAAGTCGGTATTCTGGGAATGCCAGTCCATGACTGATAGTGTTCTACTGTGTGTTTCTACTCTCCAGGTATGTTTTTACTACACTGGCAGTGTGTTTGGGATCATTATCATGCTTGAAAATTTAAACTGTTGCCAATCAGACGCTTTCCAGATAGTATTGCATGGTGGTTCATTATCTGATAGTACTTTGCAGTGTTGAAAAATTACATAAAATTTTGGCAAGATCCCAAACCCCACTGGCTGAAATACAGCCACATGTCAGAGCTTCAATCATGTATTATAAATGGCTATATACACTCGCTGTTGTCCAAATTTCTAATTTGGATCCATTACTCCAAAAGACCTATTGGCACTGATTTTCAGTCCAGTAATTTAGCATACCTAAGCATTTTCTCCCTGTTTCCCTTCCTCAAGAATGGCTCCTTGATAGCTCCCCTTCCACAGAGAGCAATTCTGATGAGGCTTCAGTAGATGGATCAACTGAAGGGTCAGATGAAATAGAGGACTGTGACAGTCCTGTACTCTACTTACCCAGTTCGCTCAGGCTTTTTAACGAAACTCTATACACCGTTCCGAGATATGGCACGTTTTTGGCTAATTGTTCTTTTGGAATCACCTTGTTCGTGCAAATATATGTGTTGTCTTTTCCACTTTTGTAAATAATGTGTTGGTTCTTTGCACAGGTTTATCTCTTAATGTTAGGTGTAATTTTCTACACATGAATGAATAATAGGTCAGTGTTTAAGTGGCTTGACAACCAAAAAGAAACCCAAACATTTCCCTGAAAATGGTCAGGCACAAGGACTGCAGTGAAACTGAGCGTAAAAGCAGCCAATGCCCAAAGAAAAACACTGAAAGACCTTCAAAAAAATGTGAAGAACTATTGCTTGAGATCACTTTGAAAAATGAAAAGAAATTGTGGCTCCATAGAAGCAAAAGAAAAAGGCTTTGCACCTTAGTGTGTAACAGTTGTTATCATTTAGTTTTTATTATTTCTTCACGGGCTGAAATTCACAAGAGCGCACTACTATAAGAGCACCTTTGTCCTCAACAACACATGGTATTTTCTGATGGCCTAAGTTAAAAATTGAGATGGCCTTGAGAATCCTCTGTAGTGCTGCTCTCAACAGAAGGAGACTTAAGAAGTATAAGAGTTTTCTAATCAGCCTTTGAGGGATCCATTTAAATTCATCATGCATTTATCCTACCCAGAGCTTTGTCATTCAGCAGTGATGAATATTAACAGATTTCTTTTCTAAAAATTTTAATTCCAAAGGATTTAAAGAGAACCTCGCATTTCAGAGATCATAAAATATGAAGTGGAATTCCACTTTTTATAAACGGATCTCAAAACAACAAGAGGCCTTTAAGCTGAATTTTACGTTATGACATACAGGGTGGTCTAGGCAATGTGTTTATTAAAACGCTGCCAGAAAATTTCTTGTTGTTTTCAATAGGGGTACATAAATAAAAGGGGATTATTCTATAAAAGCAGGAGGTTCTGGGAAGTGTCAGCCTTAGGTTGGTTCCAGGAAATAAGGGTTCTGGCGAAAATTCCTCTCTATCTCCGCTCAACTGTGTCTGACTGTACTTCAATATGTTCTGGCAGACTAGAATGCACACATACACCCTCACGTTCAGAAATTATTTCTGTGTGGATGCATTTCATTATCTGCGTGGGCGAGCCTCCCTGCCTCTGTCTGTCTGCTGGCCTGCCTGTCTACCCATCTGTTTGCGTGTATGTCTGCCTGATACTCGATTTTTGTTTTTTCTCTTTTTTTTGCCCTGTCTTCTAGCCTCCCTGTCTACCTACACTCCATCTGTCTTAGTATGTGTCTGTCTAGAGGCTGCGCTGTCCTTAACTGTCTGTTTCTGCCCATCAGCACTGAGTGATATCTCTGTTTGCAGCATGTCTGTATTCTATTAGCTAATCAGCGCAATAAAGGCGGACTCTTCCAGAGCTGCAGCTGTGTGGAGCTGCTGAAGAATAAAAAGCCAACAGCACAGCAGTGCACCCAGACGAACAGGACGACCTTGACAGCACTCAAATGCTTGCACACATACAGTATATACACACAAATAGCATGAGCAACATCAGCACAACTCAGTTCGCTTTATTATTAATGCACCCAAATCTTTCTTGGTGCATGCCTCGCTTTGATTATATGTGCCCACATGCGCCCAGTTGCAAGTGTGTACTTGTGTGTATGTGAAGCTAGGATTTATGCACATTTCTTCTTGACATAAAGCTCATCTCAGTTTATCTCTAAAGCCAGTGCAGACTGATTCTGTGGTAAAAGTGAATCTATTAATAAAAGAGATTGGATCTCTATTGGACAGATAAAATGTTTGCTCATTCTGCCTCCATTTGTCAGCATTTTTCTTCAGTTGACATTAAATCTTAGAGCTGAAGCCAATCGGGCTTAAATAATCTTTTGTATTTATAAAGTTTAAAAGCACAGTGAAATCAGTTGTGCTCTGCAACATTTACCAGTAATAAAGTATTTTTGTTTGCCACACAATTTAATAATTTTTTTTTTTATCCCTTTTTGTTGTGACACAATAGATGGCCGACATCTAATCAAAGCAGATGTTGCTGAATATAGCAGACTGCATCAACATATTGGACGGGGCTAACAAAGCTCCAAGTCCATCTGTGCAGAGTTACACAAAGAATTATGTTTAACATCAGTTTGTCTGGGTTAAGCATTTATTTTATTTTACTGTTTTTGCACAAAACCCAAGAATCTGGGAGTGTTTCCAGGATTATTTTTAAAGTTGGGGTGGCAAATCTTAATACTTGATTATAAATACAGTTAAGAAATTGCTGTAGAAAATATTCTGCATGGTTTTTGGTCTCATGCGCAGACCTTGTACAGATATAGTTTGGGAAAAGCAGCACCACACGTTGTTTTGTATTTAATTACTCTCTTACAAAGTGCTGAAACACATACTCATTACTTAAAAGAGAAAGATAGAAATAGAAATGGCGTTACATAGAAATACCTTAATCAAGTACATTAAAACTGTACCTCAGAATAGTGCTTCAGTAAATGTACACCACTAACCCTGTCCACGCGCTCATAAAATGGCGTTGGGCTTTGCAAGGTTTGTGGGCGTGCGTCTGTATGTGTATTATGTTCCCATTAGTGCATAATTGGTGTTCCAGTTTTATCAGCTTGTTGATGCGGTGATAAAAAGGTGAGGCATTAAATGGTCTATTAGCCACATTAGGCTGTGCATTTTATTCTCTCCTTTGTAACCCTTTGGCTTCACTTCACAAATACACAATAACTGAGACAAAAATTACTCTGTCCAATTTAGGAACCATTCCACTGAAAGACACATGCTGGGTCCATGTGTTTTTGGACTGTGACATTATTTATTATTTTAGCTGTTCACCAAAATGTGGTCAAGTTACAGTTACATGATGAATATGACTTTGAATCTCAACCTTTCACCTTTTATTTAAAGGTTTGAATAAAAATATTAGCTGAAATGTTTTTCTGAACAGTTCGGTGTTTTTAGAGGTTCAATATGTAATTGGACAAATCAACATATTAATAAATACTTTGTAAAAATCCTTTTCTTTAAATGATCCCCTGAAGTGTGGCACTCGTGGCCCTCCCCAAATGATGGTTTTCCTGCTGTGTGTGTGTGTTTTTGGCCATTACTGCTGCTCCATTCAGTTGTTGTTGATCGACTCAGACCAGGTGATTAACTGTGCAGAATATTCCGCTAATTTACTTCTCAAAACCTGATGGATTGCAACTATTTGCCCCCTTCCTGATTTCTTCGTTTTCTTTTGTTTTTTTTTGTTTTTTTCATATTTGTCACATTCACCTGTTTCAGATCATCACAACAAGCTTTAATTTTAGAGAAAGATGACCCAAACAAATATAAAATGCAGTTTTTAAATGAACAAAGTCCTACGCTGTGTTTATGGAAAAGTCTAATATGTTCTTTCTGTTTTGAGGCTGGTGACTGGTTTGCATCTTGTAATGAATATGCTTCTCTTTATGGTAGACCTGGATAATGATATGTCCCCTCCTGGAGACTGTCCTTCCACTCGGCTGAATGTTCTAAAGGGTTTTTTTCATAGGAAAGGACCCTGTGGTCATCTGGCACTGTTATCTTCAGTGGATGTCTAAACCTTTTTATGTTGCGGTGCTCACCGGTGTGTCCCAAATGCACTCAATTCTTGATCTGACCACTCCTAAAGTCCCTGCTACCTCTCTGTTGGATTTGTTTAGTGTATGTAGCCTGAGGACGGCCTGTTCCTCCTGCAGTGAGTGCTCCTTTGACAGCATATTTTGGATTAACCCAAACAGCTTCCACTCTTCAGCTTATATCCGGACCTCTGACCTACCTAATTTATGAAAAAAATGTAGCCCACACTTGGCCATAAAACAGCTTTATAATTATGTATCCAATTACATCTGAGCCTCTGTTTATAAAGACACCTACTGTGGTTCATGCACTTTTTGTTTGTGTTTGGTTTTTTTGTTCAACCCCTCCAATTAAAGCTGTGCTACACTTTAAGCCCATAGTCATTATTTAACTGAAACTAGAATAAGCTCTGGTACACACAAAAAAAAACCCCAAAAGCACATGGATCTAACTGTATGTTTTATTTTATGAGAAGCACAAGCATGTAACGTAAACACGTTTTTTAGAATTCAAATCTGTGTCGTATTTCCATGTGACATAAAACTGTGTGATGCCTTTGTGTAACAGATTTTATGCCTGCATTATGTGTTAGCTTTGAGTCTTTATTTGTAATTTGCAAAGTATTTGGCTCATTAATCTTTGCGTCTACACATCTCTCTGTTTCTGTTTCTCTGTCTTTCTTTTCATATAGAGTTGGGTGGAACGTGCAAATAGACAGGCACTCCTGTCAGACATCCTAGATCTATCTGAGCTATTTCACCCTGATACCTTTCTTAATGCTTTGAGACAGGAAACTGCCAGGTAACACACACACACACACACACACACACACACACACTGGACACCTTCATAGGGGATTGAATAAGTGTATATATCAATGTTAAAAATACATATATTCATTTTGCTTTTTTTAAGGACCATGTCCTGTTCTATGGATAGTTTGGTGTTTGTTTCGTCATGGAGGAGTTCAATTGCACAAGCAAAACTACAAGTAAAGGTAAAGCCAGTCATCTACTGCTCATGCATGCAAACATCAGATCCTCACCTCCATCTACAGAAGAATACAAGTGCTATAACCAAGGTACACTGGCTGAGTGATAATTATTGGAGGAGAAGACAGCAAGAATAGATACAGATGCAGATAAGGAGGCAGGAGTTACAAGACTGAAGAAAAAGGAGAGACTGGGGGTAAAAGAAAAGCAAAGAATTAGCCATTGTGCCAGAACTCAACTCTTTAAGAAGGGTACGTTACTCAGAATTATGCCTGATTTTGGGACATGGGGATCACTCAGCTAACCCAAACTGCACTTTTGGAAATGTGCAAAGATCCCCCTGGTGTGAATAAAGCCTTTATTAGGGACAAGGCCGCTGCTGACAGCAGCCAGCTCAGGTCTCTGGTGCGTTTTGGATATATTGTGTAATTCTAGTCCTTTCTGACCAAACAGAACTGTGCAGCACTCCTCTCAGTCATCAGTTATTCATTTTATGCTCTGATTTAAGGGTGATATGACTGTCTTTAATATAATACTTTGAGGCAATACTTCTATTGCTCTCATGCCAATAAAAATTGGCACAGTTTGACATGCGCTTAGTTAAAATACACAAAGAGAGAAGGAAAGGGTGTTGGTGCTGACAAAGAGGCTGCAGCTGCAGGGAGGGAAGGGGAAAACACTCAGACGTCTGACAGAGAAAGTGAAAGGATATAATTGTTGTGAAGCAATGAGCTCTCTCTCTCACACACACACACACACACACACACACACACACACACACACACACACACACACAGAAACATTTTCTGGATTTGTGTCTTGCTCTCACTCTCTGGGTTTTTCTTTCCCAGATTATGGTGATATAGTACTTGTATGTGTGTGTCTGATTTGACGCCAGAGTTCCCTTTATTGTCTGTCCTACTGTGGAAAATCCCTGAGTCACTAGACTGACTTCACTTGATGTCTCTTTCATGTAGTATGTAGCATGCTAGTTAATCTGGGAAGGGCTCCCACCAGTGTTCAGCGTTTAAGTCACAGAGTAGCTGTTTTCCCGTTGTTCCATTTTCGCGTGTCTGTTTCTCTTGTTCATCTTATCATTTGCATTTTCTTTGTAGATTGGAGGTCTCCAGTTGGAGGGTTGCAGTTTTGATGGTGTCCATCTTTGTGAGAACCAGCATGATTCTCCCAGCGTGTCAGCTGTCCCTACGTGCTACATGGCCTGGGTTCCACAGGTATGCATGTGTTCTTAAAAGAGAGAACCACACTGTGCAGCACCTGACAGTAATCATCTTAAATGTTTTTGACAGGAGTGCCTGTTTAAATACTAATTTAAAAAGTAATGAAGAGACGAGAGGATCGTCTTTCAACTGCGTTAGAACATTTTTCAGTGTTGATGTTGCATAGTTTGTCCAACAGAGGGCGCTATACAGCTTCAGTGTTGACATTGAGACATGTTTATTTTTAACTTGGATTGTTAATTATTTTAGTAACAATTCATAAATAACATATGAAATAAATAACATTTGACTGTTTGCCATATTTGTAAAAGACCGAATATTAGTATTGGTCTTAAAAATCTTCTGTCAGTCCCTAAAAAGAATTAGTGGTCATCGTCGGCCTCTCTGGCTTTTTATTAGCACTATTCATGTGCAACATGTCTTTATGGTCAGTTTTTAAAACCCTTCCACGTAACTACAGCCCACAGACTCTTGGTTTGCCGGACACCAAATATATGAGTGCTCCAGAAAAGAATCGCTCTGACTAAAATTTCAGTGTGGACGTCAAGCTTAGGTTTAGGAATTGTTCATAGCGAGTCATCCAAACCATGCAGCAGCATATTAATGTCTAAACTCATGTTGTAGATGGATCGTCTCAGGTCTTCTCTTGCTGAAGTTGGGTCAGTTTTTGGTGTCTTCTTCTTACCATGTGATTGCATTTGTCTCTGCCTATCGGGGACCTGCACATGAACGTTTATTGAGGGGAAAAAAGTTAATCCTCATCCTCCTTCTTTGCTGGGCTAAGAAATGGCTAATGATGTCAGACTTAAGAGGTTGACTGGGCTCTACAGGCTGGTCTTGAGACCTTTCGACTGGTTGGCGAGTAGTTGCTGTGAGATTGGTTGCAAAGAGGCTACACTGAAATGCAATTGCTTTGATCTCTCTTTGCGACTGATTTAACCTAGAGGCAGCCAGCAAGTTCCAGCAACCACTCGCCAACTGGTCTAGGAATTCACATTTTCCCTAGTGACCAGAGTTTGCCAGGTCTTCACTGACCAATGACTGAAGTTTTATATGTTTTATCTAATCAGTTACATTGCAGTGGCAGAAAGTTGTCATTTATTTGTTATCACGTTCGTGAGATATGTCAATTTTTAATCATTTAGCATGAAACTCTGTGACTATACAGTATTTGTGCATACTTACGCTCATACACTAAATTTCTACTTCATCCTAGAACTCTGTTGCTGCCTGCACTGCAGCAGAGGAGAGTATCTGTCTGCCTCTCTATACCAGCTCTGAGAGGGTGAAGGTGGTCACGCACATCTCTCTGCCCTGTGGAGCGAACCCCAACCAGTGGATACAGTGTGGAGCTGCTCTTTTTCTCAAACAGCAGTAAGAGGACGGGATCTGGTTGTGGCGAGAATCACAGAGAGAAAAAGGATTTTCTGTGCTCAGTATCTGACCAGGGCAACAAATAAACCAGATGGATTGTTAGCACTCTGATATGTCAGGGTAATTTTTCAGTGACGCGCATTAGCTCATAGACCAAACCTTTTAAAACACATTTGCTTTATATCATATCATTTGTATAACAGAGTACAAGGGAAAGGACCAGAGTGAAGGAAAACAGGACCAAAGAATAACTGATGCTTTCTCGGGTTGTGCTACGACACTAAAACTGAATAAAAAGCTAAAAGACAAACAGCGGTGATACTGTTAATAAACTATACATGCATTATTATTTGGATCCCAAGAAACACTACTACACTAAAACTGTCAGTAAGTCTTGCTACTTCCAGTCTCACAAGAAAATTGTGTTTATTACATATTAAAAAATGTTTTTTGCATAGGCATTGTATTCCCTGCTGTACTTTTGGACGTATTTATTCAAAATAAAGGTAAAATAAAAACCATCTTTCCTGCCTTCAATAGAATAACATTGCTAAAGTACTAAAAGAGATGTGTGTGTTTGTGCGTGGTGTTTCAGAATGGCGCTGACCCTCCATCACATACTATTAGTAGTCAGAACTGTTTGACAGTGAACTGTACAGATCTCAGTTCACTGTGTTCTGCCTCTCCCACAGCTCTGCTGAAAGGGGCTTTACAGACATGATGCACTTCAGTGTCAGTTCTCTTTCTGTAACGCAAATACACACACATGCACAAGTTAGTCCCTAACCTCTGTGTGATTGGTTCTGAGTTGAGGTTGAACGGAGTCAGTGAAGCTGTGATGGATGGACGCTGAGCTGCAAGTGTGGGCGTGCGATTTGGAAGGTGTGTATGGGCGCTTGTGTATGAATCCAATCATAAGCATCAAGCTTGATTGATGGCTTAATTAAGATTCCCCCCTCCCCCACTCACTTTTTCAATTTTTCTCATGCCTTTGCGCAAATGTCTGTTAATGTCAGTGTATGAAAGTGTGATCACATCTGTGTATGTGTGTGAGGAGACGGAGAGGAGAGTTGAAATTAGGGAGGAGCGGGTATTGTGTGTGCACTGCAGTGTGACAAAATGGGAGTGAAATGGAACAGCAGGTTTAAAAAAGAGAGAGGATTGGATTTCAGCGAAACATGGCCCTCTGGGTCAGAGAGGGAGAGCGAGCGAGCGAGAGACAGACAGAAGGATGGAGGCAGAGGAGGAGAGAGGGAGGTGATGATGCAGGGACGGGAAAGAGCGAGAAAAGGGCCGTAAAACTTGGGCGAGAAAATTGAAGAGAAACAGGAAAATGAGTGTCGCAAAGGTGACAGGGTTTGGGAGGACAGGTTAAAGGGAAAGATGGATGGAGGGAGTGAGGACAAGTAGTGAGTGAGTTATGGGGAATCAACTGGGGAGGGAGAAAGTGAAACACAGGGAGCTTATAGAAAGGTTTATACCTGCTACGGTACTGGAAACACTGCCAGTTTGTCCTGTATTTCCTTAACAGCATAAAGATCTTTAATGTTTTCATTAGATTGCACTGTAACAAGTCAAAATGGGAATCTAAAGGCTGATTATTTTCTCTCTGCTCAAAAATGAGACATTGTTGAAATTGGATTCAAAACAGTGAGCGCTGTTTCGCAACTCTTCCTCGCGTTTTGATGACTTCTAATCCTGTAGGCAGCGGTGGAAAATTAACATCAGCATTGCAGCAGAGGGGGGAGAAAAAAAAGGCTTTTGCCAAGGGCTTGTTTCCAAGGTAATGTGTTTACAGAGTTTTGTCTTTATCTCAAATTAGCATTCCAGGTTTGAGAAACGATTGTGATAAAACTCCTGCTGCGACGGTGTTCAGCAGCTGCCTTTGCAGGTTGTTTGTTTGGAGTTCTGATCACAAACCCACACGACATGAGTAATCCGGTGAAACGTCAGAGCAATGATGTAAACGCGGCACGCTGCAGATTCCTGCGATAGACAGATTTCTGATTTACCTCAGCAAAGCATTGTAATCCATTTTTAAACCGCCACGTTTAGTGTGCGCATAGCATTCAAAAAACTCCCACTTTTCAATAATAATAAAAAAATCTTGGCCTTTTCTTTGCCTTTGTCTTGACCCGCCCTCCATTCTTCCCGAGCTTCCTCCATGACGTCCACAAGTGTTTGGGGATTTTCTGTGTTGTTTAAGCAACAATACAATAATGCTTATGTAAACCGTGCATATGTGAGACACAAACATTTTGTTTTCTGTCTGATAATGTCTCTAACACTTGTGGGGGGCTTTTTCGTCCAAATAAACATGAGGAAATAAACAGGAATGAACAGGACCTTGTCATTTGTTTTCCTATACTGTAAAATATACAATCAGGCCTCCTCAGATTGGAGTCAGGTTTGGTCTACGTTTAGTCTTCCTTTCACGGCGTGTCGAATGGTATTTTAACTTTTGGCATTCAGCATGCTAACCAGGCCAACATGTGTTGGCTCGCCATAAAACAAGGCTGATAAAATATCTGCTTCCCAGATTTTAAAATGTTAGAGACACTCCCATATTGGGCACTTGCCATATTTTAATAAGCAGTACAGGACTGGAACCTTCATGGGCTTCACAATTTGATTCAGAAGTCTCACTGCGCTGTTTTCCCAGTAAACAACAACAGAAACGCTTCAGTGTGTCCAAACTCAACAGAGAGTTTTCTTCAGGGGTGGGAAGTGAGAGGAAGAAGCCAACACAGTCAAGCAGGATGGAAACATGCAGAAAATACACTGCAGGAGAGCAAAATGGAGGAGGTGTAGAGAGAGATGCGAACACTACTGGCAAGGAGGCAAGAGAGGAAAAGTGGGATCTACCTGGCAGTGAGCAAGTTCGATTGACCCAAAGGCAACAGCAGCTGAAAAATATTGTACCAAGACATGTCTGCTTAATGCACGCTCTGCAGCTGTACATATAGTGTCTGTTTATCTTTAAGCAATATTAAAGTTCCTGGTGATATGAAAAGACCACTTAATACTGTCATATTTAATGCTTTGTACTATTTTATCATAGTGTCAGATCCACTGGTTTCAGACTGGGTCTGCCACACCCCTCATCACAAATACTGCCAGTTGTTACCTGTTAATTGTCCGTTATCTGTTCAATTCCAGTGTTAGTGACTGAGGAGCCAAAGATAGTGGTTTTTGATTGATTATGTAGGATATTGAGTTTTTGTTATTAAATAGTGTGTCAGGTTGTATTTTATTATTTTGGCCCTGGAGAGCTCGACACTTCCTTTTTTATCCCTCAGCATAAACATGCCGACTGGGGTGTTGTCACCATGCCGGCGGGCGGGCAGACGGGGTGGACAGTCAAGTTTGTGGAAGTGGTAACTCGAGAACGAGGCGATTAGGATTTTGAAATTGATACCATGGATTCATCTGCTAAACATCTTGGACCAGTTAGAATCTCAGTGACCTCGACCTCAAGGTGAAGGTCAAAGGTCAAGTTTTCTTGAGCATCTGTTGGGTGTTCAGACCTGCCCTTCTGCAGACCTCTAAAAGTTATCAAACCTATCTGACATTAACTGGCCAAGAAACAGCTTGTACATCCATTGTCCCATTCATTTTGAACTTCTAAAAAAGGGGGACTGTAGATTCAAATGTCTGTAATTCTTCAACAATTCATGCAAAAAAAAAAACCCCAAAAAAACCCAGAGCAAACAAACTTCTAAAACCCTTTGAATTAAAGCGGAAAGTCTGCACTTTAGTCTGCCCCATATTGATTGTTTGATTTACAATCCACTATGGTGGTGTTACAGAGGCTAAACTACAAAGGTTGTGTCTTTGTCCCACACATTATGAAGAGCACTACTTACCTCATGCTAGCTTCCTCTCGTAATGGGCCTTTCCTTGCCACAGCGCTGCCATCCAAGATGAGAGTACAAGATATAATGAGACAATGTATTAGTGGTCAGCTGCTGCTTTAGCCAAGATGATCATTTCATTCCTCTCCTAATAACAACATAGGATCCCCAGAGCCCATTAAAATAATTGCAAGGGACCCACTGCGAAAAGGTTTAAGGCCTAAGTGATCTTAAATATATCTTATATATCCTATATATATATATGTGTAAAAGAAGCTCTGGCCTCGCACCTTGAGAACAAATACAGTGTAATCATAGGAGGGAAAAAAAGTTCAGTATTGTAGCTAATGTAATTTCCTTTGATAATGTGCAGAGCCATTTGATTTCTGGAGCGACTGCACAGAACATGAAACAAACGTTTTCAAAGAGACATTTTCCTTTTTACATTTGTTTTTTATGTGCATAAAATAGTAATGAAAATTGTTCACTGTTCAGTTTTCTATATACATTTTGAGTGGTGACCGCAGGCTGATGGTTTTCATGATTACATGCTGATGAAGGGCACGAGATGCAGTTTTAACTACTGCCAGATATCCCTGTCCCTGTCTGAAGTCCTTTAAAATCAGTCTGTTGGCCTGTGCACGATATTACATTTAAAATATCTATAGAAAAACATGTTTTCCTCTCATGTGAGTGTCACATATGTAAAACTGTGCCTGTGTACAAACCTCTGGGAACCAGTATGAGACAGCCTAGTACAGAAAAGTTGACGGCAGCAGTTTTTTACAGTGAAAGCCTTCAGGATGTGACATGAAGCGATCTTGTTTGTTCATTGCAAAGAGTGCAGTCTCTCTTCAGTTGCCTCACAACACGTATTTTGTGTTGTGCTCCAAATGATTTCATCCTTTTTGTTTTGTTCCTGTGCAAACGTGTGAGTGAGAATGTGGGAGTATGCATATGTTCTCCTCAGTATACTGTACGATGGTTTGTGAGTTCAAGTGTGTGCATGCGTGTGTGTGTTCTAGTGTGTCCTTTCCCTGGAGAGATATCCTGCCTCCAGCATAGTCAGAGGGGCTGACAGATGACCACAAGGTCACTCATCTCCTCAATCTGTGACCCTCTCAGGAGGCACAAACACCCATAAGAGGGATTTCATTCCCCTTTTTTTCCTCTTTTTGCTTTGAATCGCTTCTATTCCTCGCTCCTCTCCTCTTCTGCTGCCTTCAGTCTCAACTTTACTTTGTTCTCTTGTCATTTGCACTTATCTTTTCCTCCTTCACACCTCTTATTCTCCCCTCTGCGGTATCACCTTTTCCCTTTTTTTTTGCCTCACCTTCTGAGTTTTTTTTCTTTACAATTTCTAATTTTGCACTCCCTTCTTACCTTGTTGCCCCTTTCTCACTCGAATTAATGACCTCTGTGCAAACTATTGAGATTATTGTATTAACTAGGTTCCTTTGAAGACCTCATGCAATCTCTGATACAATATTTGAGACCTACTGTGTGGTTGAACTGGCTCAGATCAAAAGATTTCTTTTTTTTTTAGGTCATGTTTTGTATGAGACTTTGTTACCTGTGCCAGGGAGATGGGGTTAAAATTTAGTGTTTTAAACTAGCTTGAAAAAATGAGATATTTTAAAGTAAAGTATGTGAGTATGAGTTTGTGTAACTGTAAATCATAAATGAACTACTGTCCTCTGATGTTTTATGTGAGATCTTGCCAAAACTAAAAGCCAGCTCATGCAAAAATACTGACAGCTGTGGACTTGAACTCAGACCAGTCAGGTTGCTAATTTTTATACATATGAAGTGCACATATATGCATGTATGCTAGAAAAAATAACATGAGGAAAAATTGCTTTCTCAGTTGTACAGTTTGTGCATTGCAGACAATCCACATGATCAAAGGTTTTGAGCTACATGCACAAGTCCACAGAGGGGACGGGAACCAAGAAGCGACCTGCAATCACTCTGTGGTTCGTATTAATAATGTGAGCAGCATAGATTATTGATTAACTCTTCAGGAAGGAAATCATCATTTTGAGTCTGCTCTGTCATAAAATGTACATAGAAAATACTCAATACTTGTGAAAAAATAAAAAGAATGACATGAAAAACATTTACTCTGCTCTCGGCTTCAGTGTAAACAATGTGATGTCTCACACTGACTGCAGTTTGGACCCATGAACGATTTCTGCCCTCTGTTAATACTGGGGAAATTTCAGACGCCCACTGCTTTGGTTCGTTTTACTCTCTGTGAATAACTCAAGGGATTTAAACTTAAATGATTTGATTTGGGGAAGTATCGCTGTGTGATCAGTAAGCAGCACTGTGGACTGCATCCTGATTTCTAGGCAGCACAGAAAACTTTCAGAAACTCTGGCAGTGGTAGCTCAGCCCTCACCCAACCTCACCCCAAGGTGTCTATGGCACATTTTAACTCTGATGCACTCTGATGCATCCATTCACTCAATTTTTCCCTACTAATTCAATTGAGGGTCACCAATTAAGGGGCTGGAGCCTATCCCAGAGGTCCTGGGGTGTGGGGTGGGGTGTAGTCAGTCTGCAGCAGGGTCAGCACAGAGACAGCACAGTTTTTTGAGCAGAGGTTGTTTCTTTTTCTAATGGAATTTGTTCTGAATCACAATTGTTTTTATGTTATTTAAGGTTTTCTTATTTAGTTTTGCTCCATTTTGTGTACAATGCTTTTTGACCACTTTTTGTAAAAGGTACTTTAAAAATAAACCTTACTTTCTTACTTACCTAGCCACTGTGGTGAGAATCCAGATTACACACAGGTGCAGGCAGAACATGCAAACTCCACACGGGAGGGTCCAAGGATTCAAACACAAAACCTTTTGGTTAGCAACACTGGTAACAACCACACCACTGTGCAGTATATTACTGTGATCCAAACAATTTAAAATAAGGATACTTCGAGGGGCGTTCTGCTCCAGAAATATTTTTTTTTCTATGAGGTATTGGCTCTATTTGACAGTCCTTTAAAAGCTTAGCTTCTATATCAGACTTAGCTTACTTATATAGGTATAAGTCATAGCTTAGTTTGGTCTTATCTAAGGAAGCCTGCTAAGATAAATTACTTTACCTTACCCAGAAAATCCTTTATCAATTTTTTTAAAAGTATCTTGTGGTTTCCTTCGATCAGTGTTTTAAAATGTTGCCAGAGCCAGTTCCTCTTACAAAATAGAAAAAAGTCACATTCGTTTTCCAAATAGCTTTCAGAGCAAATGTCCAACTATCTTCTGTTCTGACGGCTATTTGCACAGGAGCTTAAAAATATGGGTTGGAGGTTTTTGCACTTTGCCCAGCATCTGTCTAAAGTCAGCTACAGTGGGCTATGTAGTGGTCATTATGGCCAAAATTATTGTGGTTGTAAAGACATTTTTATGAAATGCATGTACTCAATAGATGACCCAGGCTGTTGCTAAGAGCACTTAGCACCAGGGTATTATTTTGTACCTATTCAAAACAACAAAAGTTAATGTACGCCAGCACGACTTCCTGCTATAAATTCTCTTTATGCGTTGTATAGAATTGATATGAAATTAATTCATGCTAATCACAAGCTGCAGTTTCAGTGTAAATGTGTTTGATGTATATCACATGAAACAAACTCGCTGAGAACTTTCAGCTGAAGTGCTGTTGCCAGCATAATAGAGATGGAGTCCATTAGGGTATATAATGGTGTAATAACCTCTCAGAGGAGTGTGAAGTCACATCATCTAAATGTTTTTTTTTCCAGCAAACTTTTTCTCTGGACTTGGTTGTTCTTTTTCTAAGATCTGACACTGTTTAGAAATCCATTTGAAGGCGACGGAGACTTTCATCACAGATATTGAACTTTCGGGCAAACTATTTGCTGTGTTTTTCCCATCTATGATCGATCCCACCATCACAGGCCACACACACCATCTAAAAGCTGTTTTCTGCATTGATTTTACATACGGTCTTCAGTCAGAATCAATCAGAAATCATCTTGTGACCACAATTGGCATCTGTCCATACTGTACTGCATGTATCACTGGAACATTGAATAGCTTTTCTGTGCTCAAATTAATTGTAAGAAGCACACTGGCTCAGGGGTTAGTACTCTTGGCTTACAGCAAGATTGTCGTGCGTTTGAAACATTTCTGACGGAGCATATCCTTCACTTGCTTGCGTGGATTTTCTTTGGAAGCTCCGGTGCTGGGCACAATATCAAGAATTTGACATTTTGGTTAAATAAATGGTAAAAAAACACAATAAAGACATGTCAAACCTGAGAAGAGGTCACATAGAGTTCTATATTTGAGGCATGTGGATCACACTAGCCTAATCCTCTGCATCTCAGGTTGTGTAGCCAAACTGTATTGCAATACAGTCTGCAATAATTCTGCTAACCAGTTCAAACGAGTTTGTTCTTGCTGCATTATTGAAATGCAGAGCAAGTATGATCTTCCATCTTCAACCTACCCGGAGACCGTGCTGCATAATAAACAACAAAAAAAATGTGAGAGGTTAAAAGATGCAGGACAGGGAAGATGTAGTGTTTTAGTGGATCTGGTTGGGCCCCAGTGATCATGCACTCGCCATCTAATATTGAAGAATGTTCCATATTAGAAAGCTGACAGCAGTTAACTGACCAGCTGCACTAACCCCTCCCCTCCGCCGTTACAGCCAATGGACCAGCATAGATTAATGACCCTCCCCCACCACTCCTCAAACCCTCACCCAGTGACCAAACTGCTCCCATCTCCAATGAAGAATACCCTTGAGGAAGCTCACAGGCACACATTCCAGTATGGATAGACACAAGCACGCACAGATCCACACACTCACCACTTAATTCAGCCTCCTCTACGGACAGCGGGCCGCTCAGTGGCCGTGTTTATGGCTTCTCCAAACCTGCAAATCACCGTGGTTACAGCTGGGCATATTTATGACCGCGGCCTGTCTACCAGCCCTTAGACAAACCGTGGATCACTGGAACAAGCGCACACGGTCACGAGTCTTACAGTGGAGACGGTACACATGCTCAGACAGCATAAAAGGCCTTTGTTGTGTTCGCGTGTGACCAACCGTCACATGCAAAGGGATTCAATCTGCATGTGTCAGAGAAGCATTGCGGTATTACAGTTGATGAAATTCTTTGGATAAATAGAATTTACACAAAAAAGTGACAAAAAAAGTGACTTAAAAGTTGAGAGCATGCAGTTATTTGAGTCTAATGAATCTGAGGTTTGTCATTGCTGGCTTGTGTAGCAGTAGAGGCTTTAAGGTGCAATATCAGACCCACTTCTTGCAGGATTTAGCAATTTATTTTGTTATTTCCACATCCAGAAACCATGATTTCTTTCTGTATTTTTTGTGGCAAACTGTGGAACTCAATAATTTTTTTCTTTTGCGATAAAAGTATCAGAAATTGCCAGCTCAAAGGGGATCTAACTTTGTAACAGAGCATGGCGCAGTGGGGGGAGTTTGCACCACCAAAGCGTTGTCATCACCTTTTTTTCCTCACCTGTGCCCATTTTGTTTCTTTGTTTGTTTGTTTTTCTATGACGCAAAATGACCTTGGCTGCTGTTATGTCAGAGAGGAGTCACAGTTGGGGAAGTTCTGTGTCAGTAACAATCAAGCAGTGAATGCCTGCTGTGGGCTGACATTGGCCAATTTGACTCATGAATTTCTGAAAGAAGAAGAGAAGTGAAAAAGCGCCTTTCTTCGGTGAACAGAATTATTGATGTTATCATCTTGAACTGTCAGTACTCACCACAATACAGTCTGCTTTCCTTAGAAATATCTTTTCCCTGATATTCTTGAAGTTCTTCTTTTACATTTTAATAGCATCAAATGTCTTGTTTCTGCTCCAATTCTACTAGAACATGTTCTCTCACATTTATTTAAGGTGAGGTGTGATGATTTTGCACTTCCCACATTAGAGTAAACTCAGTTTCTTGCTCAGTAAAGGACTGTTGTGCTGTTGACACATGTAAATCATGACTATTAGAGCTCAGCCTTCAGCTCAATCACAACTTAGCCCTACCAGTTAAAATAAAGCAACAACTTTGGCTCAAATTAACTTCTCTTAATCATGTATTGAACTTTCCTCTTTTAAAGTTGGCTCAAAACATCAGTTTTGATTGCAACTGTGTGCAACAAACTTGCAGTCTCGTTCCCTTTGAAATGGTTGCTTCAAAGAGGAGTACCGGTCTTTAACCTCTTGCAGTCAACTGCTATCTTCAAAGTGCGTCAACACAGCGATAAAACGGCAATAAGACAGTCAGCATGCTGTAACTGTGGGGTAAACCCCCCAATGGTGAAATGTTCAAATACATGGAAAAACTGTTGTTGACATAACCGCTATGATACTTTGAGATTTTCACATTTTCATAGTTGGTGTAAATGTAGATGCAGTTACATGTAAAGTGTTTCTGTGTGTTTGCTTCAATTGCCCCAGCTTATAAAAGAGAAAAAACACTGGGGAACAAGTAACTGATGAGCAAAAAGGACTATGTTTCCCAGAGCGAGAAGTAGGATCTTCTCTGTTCTTGCAGAGGAATTGCAAACAGTCAGTAATAATTGTGAATAGCCGGTTTAGACCCCTTCATATCGTCCACTGAACCAGGCTGAGGCTAAGCCTGATACAGTCTGTGGGGAGGGAAGTAATAACCCAAGGTACTTTGTGCAGCGATGGAAGGATGTGTAACCTTGATTTATCTGCGTGAGGGGGAATTGATGGTATTACACAACTGTCAGAGGACTCGACGTGGGAGCTATCCGAATGACCTGCGAGTCCAACGATGGGGAGGATGCTAAGAGTATTCCTGTTGCTAAACAAGCTGTAAGCCCCATGATTTGTCTGAGTTACCAGGAACCAGCAGAGAAAAGCCTCCTGTGATTATTCACAGAGGGATGAGAGTATGCATCACCAAGGTTACAGCAGATGTAATCCCTGGTGCGCCTTCATCTCACAGTTCGCTGTCCCAACTGCAAATGGCAACGAGAGAGAGAAGAAGACCTCAGAGTGAAAAAGAAATGACTGGTTGGGACATCGATACATTTAGAAGAGGGGCAGTATAATCCAGTGTTTACCCATGAACTGAGAACTGAGAGAGACAGAGAAGAGTGGGAAATAGTGAAACATAGTTTGGCTCTTGCTCTTGGGCAGACCAACGTTGCTTTTTCATGGATGCAGAGTTTGGCTGTGTTTTTTCTTCACTGCCACTGTGGATTGTTGGACTCTTAGTAACTACAGTATAAAGGAGCATTGATTGCCTAGGGTGAGAAACCCTGTTATAGCACTGCAAGTGAGGAAGGATGGTGTGCTCGCTTACATGCAGTACATCATACTCAGGCCTGCAACGAGTTTATTTGTGTTCACTGGCTGTTTTACTTTTTCACACAAATGTAAATGTATTTGTAAAACTAGTAATAGCTTAACTGTGTTATCAGCGCTGAATATGTTTTTTGCAGGTTTTACCAATATGCAAGTACCATACCCGTGATTTTTAAAGCTTTTTTGGTTACCCTTTTTGCCAAGGGAAGTTTGTTTTGGTTTTGTTTAATTGATGGGAAAGTTGCATAAATTAATGCCTCAAATGAACACCAGAAACTCAATTTTTTGTGTTGCTTATGTTGGTTAAATAAATATGATCATTGTGCACAATTTGCTTTTTTTATTGCTCAGGCTAATAGGTAGATTTTTAGAAGGGGAAGGGGAAATAACATAAAACTTTGCAAATATTTTACTTTAATCTAGTTAATCTAAGTGTCTGTGGGTTTTTGTATGATAACAGTTTGCAGTGTTACAAACAGAAATGCACGTTAACTACGGTAGCCTACTTGCATTTAGAGTCCAGCCAGAACTTCATAGATGTGATACAGAAATTCAGAATTTCCTTCACAAATAGTGATGTAATTGCCACAAGATGGTAGTTTAACAGTGAAATCATGCAGGTGCTCTGTAACCTTGCGTTTATATAGGAATATAACCAGAATATATCCATCTGATAAGGTACCTGTGGAATTGTCTTGCGACTGCAAAGTGGTTGTCAAGATTTCTGAGGTGGAAGTTTGCTCTCCTATTTTCACTTTACTGTGACTGAGCTATTAGACTTAAAGCAACATAGCACTGCACTTCAGGAAGCTCTACCCACTATATATCAAAATAAGATTGATAAATTTGCCTATTATTTTGTAAACAAACACAGCAGGCTCTCTGTCCCTCTATCCCTTTTATTTTTCCAGGAACAAAAAAAAAATGGATTGCGTTTTATAACTAGATTGTAATATGTCAGGTGAGTTGCCCTTTAATTTATGAAGCGAGCTCGATCGAAAACCAGGTTAAAGTTAAAATAATAATGGTTATTAAATGAAATCCAGCTTTAAACAGGATTGGGGAATCCCAAATGCCCAAAATGCTTTAAAGGTTCACCCTCAAGTCATTCTCAGTCTCACATATCATGCACATTCTTTTTCAAGACATGTCCATTTTTTTTGATTGACTTAACAATGAATACAGTGAGGAAGGTGTCTGTCCATTGTCGTCAAACCCTGTTGTGAATTTTGCTTCTTTTCCACTGCCTGTCGTCAACCATTTCCTGACAAAATTCTAATTCCTGTGCATGCTAACATATATTATATATTTGTGTATATGAAACAATAATTATGTAGCTTTGTGTCAGACTGTGAGTCAGTAATGATGCTCATAACTGTTTTCTTGTGTGCATGTTCCACTGAATCTCAGTGTAAGACACTGCTATCTTTGACTTTCGTCTATATCATCAGGATTGCATCAGCAGAGTGTTACTGAGACTTGTCCCACAGTATCTCTTCCCAATCCTCTGTCTTGAGGAACACAAAATTGTTGCAGTTGTCCCCAAATGCCTCGAAAACTTTGATATTTTATTTGTGATTAAGATATATTTAAATCATTACCATAAATCCTTCTCGCCAGTTTGCTGAATGTTGTTGGGATGCTAATATTTGAACTTCAGATAACTCAGATCAGATCATGCAACAGAGTTTAGACAGCCAGCATGAAACTGTCTTTTCAGTTGTCTTTGCAATTCTGCTCAGTGCTGTAGCCAGGGAAAGATTAGCTCAGCATTTCTGTCACTAATATGCTTCATTAGTAAAGATAAACTCAGCCAAGCAGGCAGACAAGATGCAGTCTGACAAAACAGCTGAACCAGTAAAGAATGAGCCGAGAAATGTGAGTATAGACATGCAGTGAATTTAGGGTTGGATTATATTTTGGCATCTTTTGAATACATTTCAGCGATATCAAATACTGAGTAGATGTGCAAGTATTTGTTAATAGCCTTCTTGTGGTAGGCTTTTAGTCCATCAGGCGTGGAGAAAGTAAAAAAGGTTAAATGTCAATGTCTTAGCACAGCTAAGCATTTCATTGTCACATTTCTTAGCATAAAATTGAAAATGGGAAAATATTACCGGTGCAGATAGAAGATGAAATAAGAGCATAACAAGATAAGATGAAAAGTAAGAATTAATATGATGGAAGACAAGGGCAAAACACTAAGGAGAAAGAATTTCAGGAGAGCAACGTGGAGAGAGAGAAATTGATGGAAGCTGTGAGTCAGAAAAAAACAATATGCCTGAATAGGGCTCCTCTAATGGAGGAAAGAAATGGGAGAATGTTCACATCTGCCTAGAGTTAGACAAATATGGAGAAGATGGAAAGAAAAAGAGAGAGGGATAGGCTGAGGAAGATGACAACTTCTTTAAGGGAGGAGTGTGAAGTTGACTCATCGTCATCCAACACAATCTCACTCTTTCTGTTAGAAACAGATACACAGTCACAGCACACATCAAGTCTGAAAGAGTGTCAGACTGTATTGCCTTTAAAAGACTGTGCAGGGAGAGAAAATGGTGTTAATGGCTCTGAAATGCTTTTAACAGTCCTACGCACACAAGTCAGATTTCTGCCTTTCCCGTCTTGCTTTTTGCTATTACAATTCTCAGGACCTTGTCAGAAACTTAGGATGTTCCTGAGTGGTTCCACAAAGTGCTGGAAACGGCCTTTCAGCCTGTTTCTGAGTTTTGAAAAATAACTTGTGTGTCTGTGTATTGGACCTAGTAAATCCTGTAGCCATTGACAGTATCCACCTCTTCATTTCAGACAAGGTGTTTGAACTGAACTTGGTTGAGCTGAACTCAGGGTGAATGAACTTGCTTGAATTAGGCTACGCTGGCTTCTAGATCTGGATCAGCTAGATTTGCTGGAGCCACCAGTTTTGGGATCACTGCCCCCATGGTTCCAGTTACCATGGGGACTGCTGTTGCTTTCGGTCTCCATACCTTCCCTAGCTCCTCTCTCAGCCCTTGCTATTGCTTGACCTTGCATGCTCCTTCTTCACTTGTTGTAGCTAAGTCTTTCACTGCAGCCACCTTCCTCTGCTTGTCCACTGCTACTATGTCTATGACTATGTATGATTAGCCATCACTAGTTTGTCTGTCTGTATCTGGAAGTCCCACAAGATCTCCGCTCAGTATTTATGCCCTGCCTGCTAGCATCTTGCACCCTGCTATTATGCATCAAGTGCCTCTGTGCTATACTGCAGTCCATCTTTGTTGAGTCACTGGTAGGATTTTGTAATATCAGCCACTTCTTCTATCTGCAGATTGCACATGTAGAATTGCATCATCAGTGTTGAAAGGTATAAACAGGCTTTAGAGCAACATATACTCCCATCTAGACAATGTCTTTTTTTCATGGAAAGCCTCGCATACTCTAACAAGACAATGGTATACTATATACTGCATCTATTACAACAATATGACTTTATAGTAGACAGGTGGAGAACTAGCTTGTTTGCAGTCCAGCCCTTTCACCAAATAAAAACATTTATTTGATGAAATATTTACCAAATAAATGTTTATTTACTTTTCTGTTTTTCCTGTGACAACACTAGACTTTTACACAGCTGTTTACTTAGCAACCACACATATAATATGGAAAACATTTATTATTATGAACATTTATTATTAATTATGGAAAAAAACATGATAAAAAGACAGGAGAAACACTTCAAACTATGAGCTGACCTTGGCGAAACAAGGTGACAAGAGAGCTCTTATAGAGAGCTCATAGCTTGAGAGCTTAAGAAAGGAAAGCATATTACTCAGTGCTTTAAAGACAAAAGGAATCTTCTTGATTTCAAATTTGGTTTGAAAAGAAAGGCAACTGAGTCATGTAAAGATTACAGCTACGAGCTCTGTAAACAATGGTGGCTTTAAAAGAAAGAAAGTTGTTTTATTTGGACTTTATTCTGTATTCATAAAGCATCTCACAACAGTTGCAAACATGTCACTTTCACATGTTTTAACAAACAAACATAGTAACAAAGCAGAAACCATGTGAAATATAAAAACCCACCTACGTACCCTCTCAATCCACACTGTACCAGCATACACAACATGCAGTTAGCATATATACCGAAACCTTCTTGGTGGAAGGAATTCCGAGAGTGTCACAGCAAGTGGTTGACTGGATATAGGAGGCGGCTCAGGAGGTAGAGCGGAAGTTCAACGATTTGATCCCTGGCTATTCCAGCCTGTATGTTGAAGTATCCTCGGGCAGGTTACTGAAACCTGAGTTGCCTGTGATGGATCTATTGGAGTGTGAAATGTTAGGTAAAAAGTGCTTAGGCATAGGAAACAACACTTGTGTGAGGGGGTGAATGATGCACATTGTAAGAAAAGTACTACTAGTGCCAAAATTGAGTAAAAAGCACAATATATGTATAAGTAAAAGTAAAAAGAGAGAAGGGTAATGTGCTTTTCTAAGTGACTATAGATCTTTTACCAAAATACAACTGTGTCCTTACCAGTAAATAATGCCACACTCCTCTGGGAGTATTGTGATCTGAGTAGGGGATCACTCCCTTTGAAAATCTACACTATATTGCCAAAAGTTTTTACTTATTCATCTAATTCATTGAATGCAGGTGTTCTAACCACTTTCATGGTCACAGGAAAGTAAAATTAAGCTACTAAGCATGCAAACTGCTTCTGCATATACTTTTGAAAGAATGGGTCATTCTCAGGGGTTCCATAGTGGTACCCTGACAGGATGCCACCTGTGCAATGAGCCCAGTCATAAATCTACCCTAAATATTCCACAGTCAGCTGGTAGTGGTATTGCAACAAAGTGGAAGCGATTGGAAATGACAGCAATTCAGCCACAAAGTGGTAGGTCAGGTAAAATCAGAGAGGAGGATCAGTGAATGCTGATGTGTATAATGGGCAGTGGTTGAGAACTTTCTGCAGAGTCCATTGCTGCAGATCAATCTTCATGTGGCCTTCAGATTAACTCAGGAACAGTGCGTAGAGAACTTCATGGAATGGATTTCCATGTCCGAGCAGGTGCATGCAAGCCCCACATCACCAAGCACAATGCAAACTGCAGATGCAGTTGTGTAAGACACGCCACCACTGGACTCTAGAGCAGTGGAGACATGTTCTCTGGAGTGATGAATCACGCTTCTCTGTCTGGCAATCCAATGTGTAAAGTTTGGTGGAGGGGGGATTAGGGTGTGGGGTTGGTGTGTTTCAGATGTTGGGCTCAGGCTTTAAGTTCTGGTTAAAGAAACTTCATGCTTTTGGACATTTTTGGTCAACATACTACTGTCCGGTGTGAAAGTGTGGGTTGACGGGCCTTATTTTGGTTTAGTATGCTGTACAACATCTAGGAGTAATACATTTCTCTTATTATGACTTTAAAGGCAGATTTAATTAATGGCTAAGAACTGTATCTGTCCAGAAGCTGAAGTCTGTTCAAAGTTGCCTCATTAAAGTATAAATCTGTCATTTTTACAAGATTTCCCTCACACCGTGAATCTGTTGCTACGTCGTACATGTATGCATTAAACATCTGAATGATACGCTATGATGCGAATGAAGTCTTGCACATCACAGGTACAGCACAAAAACATCCTGTCTGCATGTTTTATCAAGTTCACCATAATCACAGTTTTCAATAAAATATGGAAGGGTGATGAATCTTGACAGCAAATTACCACAGGGGTAGATAAATCATACACCATGCCTTGTCATTTCTTAAAGCGCCGTTAAATTATATTGCCGATGTCAAGGTTTGATCAAACAACTTGGTTGTTAATACTAACCACCGCAACTGAGAATCAGCAGCTGGGCCTCGAGCTCGGTTTATCACACCACATGATTGACTCCCCGCACTGCAGAATGTGGTTGCAATTATCTTAGATAAACACATTTCACATTAGAAGCGCCAAGTCAAAAAAAGCCAAATAAACTTTTCCCGTCAAGCACATTGTATTACATTCGAATAAAAAAATGCGTGTCCCTGAGTCAGGATTCTGTACAGACATGAATAATGCTCTGCAAGTTTCCACCAACATCATCAAAAACAGGTCAGACACTCGCAGACACTCACCGTAAATTATGTAGCTGAAGGGCATTCAGGGCAGCCAGTCTGGACTTTATTTAGTGGAGTTGTGTGTGTCTCTCTGACTGCCTCTGTTTTTTAAATGTGTGTTGAGCTGAGTGCATTCATTTATCGTTACCTGCACACTGTATCTGTTGTGTGTGTGTGCCTGTGTGTGTGTTGTGGCTGCTGTAAGTTATGAGTTATGGCAGTCACGCTGAGGTGTCAGAGAGCAGACTTCCTTTCATAGGGCAGATAACCTGTCCCCGGGGGGGGGGGCTCGTGCATTCACACACAAACACACACGTAGATAAGCAAAATGCCATTACAGTATTCTGTAACATGCAGGCTGATTATCGCACTAAGAATAAATGCTCACATCCAGGTAATAACAGCAAACAATGCAATAATAAACTGTAATAACAGTTATCATTACTGAAATGTAGGTAAAGCTGTCATCGAAATGACTGTGTTCTAACAATACAGATGATGGGAAACATCTTGTCTTACAATAATAAAAAGGGCATTTTTGGCTCCACCCCCACAGCTTTGTGCAATGCCCACACAGTTGGAGAATAGACTAGAGGAGGTTGTGGTCACCTAGCCCTCCAAATGGCTTTGCACAATTTGTTTGAGCTTTGAGGTCTGTCCTCTCCATCTTTTTTTTTTTTTTTGGGAGTTGCTTTGCACAAAAAGGATTTTGACAGCAATAAAAAGGAGGAAGTGATTGCATTTTGGAGATCTTGTCAAAAAGCCGATACTGGTGGGGAAGCATAAATTTGTTGTGCAGAGGGGAGTGTTGCTCAGAGGTGTTCAGTTTGTGCCGGTTGCTTAGGTGAAGTCGTGTCTGATTTGTTTGGCCTTGAAGACACTTCTGTTCTGGAGGAATGGTCTATTATGGGCAAGCTGTTCTGAAGATGCTTTTCAATTTTATCTTGTTAGGATCTGATGTAAAGAATTTCGTTTTTTAATTATGACAGCAACGCCAGTAAGTGTTTGCATATTTTGTACAATTGGGTATTTGCAGCATTGCACTTCTGATATAATGATAATGTGATGTTTTGTTGTTGTTGTTTTTAAATACTTTTATTAACCAGAAAACTCTTGAGATTAAAAATGTGTTTTCCAGGAATGTCCTGGGCTGACAGGGGCAGCCTTAACCTAGTGTGGTTTTCAACGGCACACTCCACACTGAAGGGCCCTACTCAGGTTTCAAACCGAGAGTTCCTTGATGTGAGGCAAAAGTGCTAACAACCGAAACTCCTGGATTACTGCTGTCTTGTATTTTTTAATTTTTAATTTTTGTTGACTTCTGGGCCAACCTCAGCAGCTCATAAGGGTTATAGAGTATAACATGAGCAGCCTGAGCTTGTAGCAGCAGAAGTAATAGAGGGTTCAGAGTCATCTGACCCAGCCCTAACTACAAGCTCTATCAGAATGCTTTGAGTCTAATCTTAAAAGTAGAGAGGGTGTCCGTCTCCTGAATCCAAAGTGGGAGCTGGTTCCACAGGAGAGCTGAAAGCTGAAGGCTCTGCCTCCCAGAACTCAGAGTCAGAAGAAGATATATTGAACAACAGTCATATTGAATCAAGTCTCCTTAGGAGACATTTCACCTTCATCCTGAAACTCTACATAACCATTATTATAGAAAAACTCCACTGCATTCTTTCACAGCACCTGCTGAAATACCAAAGCCCAAAGTAAACAGGGTCTGTAGTGCGGTTAACTTTCCCATAACATGAGTGGCTGTGTGTTTATCCCCAAAGTCAGGGAAACAACCTTGGAATGTAAAGGGTTTTTAGAAGGTAGCCAAGGATAAAGTGAGATGCTTGTTGTGTTTACTTGTGCAAAGAGCACAGATGTCTCTGCAGCTGCAGTTTAGATGGAGTTTTTATTCACTGTTTATTTAGCTGCTTATAGAGTTTTATCAAATAAGTCTCAGGCTCATTCAAGTATCATGAGGTGTACAATGCTAGAACATAAGAGCCACTGAGTAAAAAGGCTTTTTGGTGCAGATCCTTTGTATTAAAGGTAAACTCAAGACTTCAGGACAGGACGTTCTTCAAGACTTCAGGACAGGACGTTCTTCAAGACTTCAGGACAGGACGTTCTTCAAGACTTCTTCAATATTAAAATGCATTCCTAATATATGAGTTGTTGTCCTCCAAACAGCGATTTTCTTATGACAGATCTTCCATGTGATTTAGTAAAATCAAAGTTGAAATTTGGGGCAAACAGGAAGGTCCCCAACCTTTTGTGCGCCATGGACCAGTTTATGCCCGACAATATTTTCACGGACTGGCCTTTAAGGTGTCGCGGAAAAATACAACAAAATAAAACTAGTGCCGGTACTGAAAAAAAAGAAGATTTATTCATAACACATGTGAAAAGACCCAGGAAAACCGAGTTAACGATATAAACGATAACAAAATAACGCTGAAAACCGATAAAAACCCTGAAAACCATACATTTCACACCTGAGCCTCAACTCTCGTGGCCCGGTACCAAACGACTCATGGACCAGTACCAGTCCGTGGCCCGGGGGTTGGGGACCGCTGGTTTAAAGGACATCGATGTGATAATCTGAATGATCAGTGCTTCCCATCTGTCATTTCATGCCTCAGTCATTCACACACACTGCTGCGTGTAGCTGATCAGAAATGCCTCCTTGTTAAATTTAATGACATCTTGTATCTTGATGTGATAAAGTTGTGCATATTTTAACTATAATCTATAATCAGATCATCAGTGAGTATAGACAGCACTCGAGCATTTGAAACTGAGCAATTGGGAATGTAATTGCAAACCTATGAAATTCGTTACACTGCACTGGGATTATTCAGTTTATTTTCCCTGAAAAGGAGAGACCTACCCTTGTAGGTAGGCAGGAAATGGCAGGAAATGTACTATTGGTCCACCATTGGTCCAATTTCTGTCAGTTGCTGGGTACATGTATGCAGGGTGTCCAGACAAATGACTGTGGTGATCTCTAGATTTGTTCTGTTGTTGTTTCTGGGCACATAGTAAAAGGAGTTTGCAAAGAAAAGCGTCTGGACTTCTTTAAGTTGCTTGAAGACGTTTCACCTCTCATCCGAGAAGCTTCTTCAGTTCTAAGGTCAAATGGTGGAGAGTCCCAGATTTAAACCTAGTGGGAGTATCCCCCCACAGAGGGACAAAAGGACCCCCTGATGATCCTCTAATCGCACTGAGCCAAGGTGTGAAACGGGTGTGGGCCCAATCAGCCAGGGTTTCGGGTGAGTCATTGTGAAACCTGGCCCCACCTTATCATGTGATTTCCTGAGGTCTAGATGGCCCAGGATGTAATGGGGATTAAGGCGTCTGGGGAGGGAACTCAAAACTGGATTATAGATGGCAGACATCTAATGTCTACCATCTCCCCCCTCTTGGGGGGAACTCCCACTAGTTTATATCTGGGACTCTCCACCATTTGACCTTAGAACTGAAGAAGCTTCTCGGATGAGAGGTGAAACGTCTTCAAGCAACTTAAAGAAGTCCAGACGCTTTTCTTTGCAAGCTCCTTTGACTACAATGACCTGGATGACTGAGAACCTTCAGACATATTTCTGGGCACATGTTACTACAGCTGTTGATCCCACAACAGGGCTCTAGAGTGCGACCAATTTGGTCACAAATCGCCAAATTTTTCAGTGGTGCGACTAAAAAAAAATATTTGGTTGCACCTGTGCGACCAACTGTTCGGGTAGCAAAAAAAAAAAAATCTGCAACCTTCCCTGTGGTCAACAACAGACACACATTATGCCCCTATCGTGGACTAAACCAATCAGAGATAGTAAGGGGCGGGACCTCTCTGATTGGCCGTGGTCCAGTTGAAAGTGCAGGTGGAAGTGGGAGGTGAGTAGCTTGAATAAAGCGATATCAATTCATTAAATCCTGAATCGACTTTTAAATATAACTGTGTTTTGCCAGAAACGCCAGATTCTCAGATTAAAGCTCACAAAACCATTTCAACAACAACCAAACAGCAAATGAGAGCAGGTACACGGATTCCACACAAAGACGTAAACACAGAACGGACCGACGCATCAGAATCAACTTTGTCTTTCTCGGCTTTCTCACCCGACGGCCCGTAGACGGACACGCTGTCGGAGCTTAGCGATTCTGATGCGTCCGGTCCGCGCTGTGATTACGTCTTTTTGCGCTGATTCTGAGCTGCAGGTTTTGTCTCTCTCCAACCAAAATTCACCGAGCCAGCAGCAAAAGAAGCAGCAAACTGCGCTTCACATTTGATCAATGTCGTCATGAATTTTGCTGTTTTGCTTCCACGACTATTAAAATCACACTTCATGCACAGCTAGCTCTCTCTCTATCTCTCTCTGTACTTCAAGAACAGTTTCCCGTCTCCAATCTCTGTTTTCTGTATTATTCATTCGCTTATTACCCACCAGTCTACCGTTGTTTACAGCGCTGTGGCTGCTGTCTTTTTCTTTTCTTTTTCACTTAAATGACCTCGGACAAGAAAGCCTATTTTTTCTGTTGTTCAATACTGAAGAAATTTAAACTTTATATGCAGAACATTGTAGAATATTTTTAAGGTTATCTGCTATAAAAAGCCAGACCAGGAAAATCTCCTTCATGTTTTTCTGTTTTTATTCTCAGTTACTTTCACACAAAGGCATCTGCTGTGATGTTCACAATTCTGATGAAGTCAGTACTGATAAATGATCAGAATTATAATATTTCTGACTGTCTGAGGCTAAGTTGAATCGAATCGGGACTTTGAAAACCGGAATCGAATGGATTATAGAAATCAGTGATGATACCCAGCCCTAGTGAGCAGCCTAGGCACGACAGAAGTGGATGTAGCTGTAATAGGAAAAGAACTATTGCTAACTTTTCTGTTAAGTTAAGGCCTGATCCTTCTGAAATTCATAGCCAGTGCTCTGACACGGTGTCATCAATCTTTGAATGCTGAAAAAGCACAGTGTATCCAGAAAAACACATTATATTATATAAATTATTATAAAATTTGTGTGCGCCTAACTTTTGTGCCGGTACGCCTAACTTTTTAAAGTCCATGGCAAAAAGTTAGTCTAGAGCCCTGCACAAGTATCACCAGAAGAAATCCTCCTCCAAACATTATCAGGCTGAGTATGGATGTGTCATCTCATTTCATGGTGGTTGCTAAATTGCTAAATTGCCATAGCTGCTGGCTGGTAGCAGGTTGTCTACCAATCAAAAAGTTTGCGATTCGATACCCGACTACTCCAGTCTACATGTCCAAGTATTGGGCAGGACACTGAACCCTGAGTTGCCTCAGATCCATTCATCGGAGTGCTTACATGGCAGACAATTTGTTAAAGCATAGAAAAGGCGCTTGTGTGAATGTGTGTGAGTCGGTGAATGAGGCTTGAAAAAAGTGATTCGGGTGCTCAGTGTATAAATAGTGTATAAATATGTATCAGTCCATTTACTATTTCACATGGTTAATATTTAGGCACCTAAATTACTTTGCAGAATTAAGAAAAGATTGTAGTTTGGACTAAAAAACATTCATTTATCTGAACATGTATTAGAGAGCTCACCTTCAAAGTTAACCGGGTAATGACTCGCCAATGGACCTGTTACATATTTTCCTATCACAAAATCCAATACTAACCCGCTGGTCTACTGTTATTGCAGTGACACCAGCACACACATTCATCTCCCTGTTAAGGTGAATCCTCATCAATTTGGAGGTCTTCTCACTTCAGTTTATCTAATACCTTCAAAAATATCTGGTCCTTTATGCTTCCCATGCGTACCTGATTTTGCTATCTGTCCACTGTGTGTGTGTATGTGTGTGTGAGTGTGGGGGGGTCCTGTGTCTCCCCAGGGTTTTGGCAACCTGCTCCTCCTGGTTCTCTAGCTCTAGCATCTGTCTCCAGTCAGCTAATCAGTCACATGCTGCATTTAAACCCTGGCTCTTTCTCACACTCGTTTCCAGATCATTCTGTCACTCGCATTGCTCAGGCTCCCTCGTGAATCTCTCCTTCTCGGTTTTGTGTATTGATTTTTTGTTTTTCGTCTGAATAACCTTGGCTCTCCTGTGCCCTAGACCTTTACTTTGTGCCAGCAAGCGTCTCAGCATCAAGTGCTCCGTTCTAGTTTGGCATGCCCACTCTGCTGTACTCACAATCCTTGGCCTCTCGATCCAGCCACCCTGAATTTAAGTCGGTCTGAATTATTGTCATAAATCTCTTAAGTTAATAATTCCAGTGTCCCGTCTTCCATCAGTGTCCTGGGAGTTCTGGTTCAAACGTAACACAACATTACCATTAGCGTCAGCTGTACTTTGTGTTTTTGTACACATTATACCTATTAAACATTAGCATATTAGCATTTTTCACTGATAGTGGTGCACTGAGCCAGAGCTGCTAATCTGCTAATGGCCCACAGCTGGTGTGACAGTAGGATCTCAGTCCTGCTCTAAGTCCTGTCTCTGATAAATCGCATTTTTCTTTTCCAGTTTTTGGTATTAAACAGATGAGGCGCAGTGGTTCTCACATTTACCTTACCTTTACTTTGATGTGATAGGAGACATTGCTCTGTATCTTCTGGGTTTCTATTGTATGAATCTATCAACACAACCCTAGGGCTATCAAAACATTCTCAGAATACACTGTGTGCGATAGATACTCAAAGGTGAGCTATGTAGCCCCTGCTAACATGTGTTTCCTGTTTTTTTGCACCTCTTTTTTTGCCTTTTTTTGTCTGACCTAATCTCCAGGATGGGTTTTCCAGTGCACACAAAAATCATTTGTAATTTGTAGAGAAGCCACATACCACACACACACTCACGATTGTGAGATCATCAAAGTGTTCTTTTTGAAGAGCTTTCCTTCCATTATACTTTTATTGTGGTAGTCTTCACAATGTTCCCTTTGTTTATCTGCAGAAGTGGACAAATGTTTTTTTTTTGATCAAGGCTTTTTATTGAACAAAGAATTGCTTCCAACAACAATTATGGCAAAATTAACAAACAGTGTGCCCCCCCCCCCCCCACCCATCCAGAACAGTGTAACTAAAACCCAGCCAGAGAGGAAAAGAAATAAAATAAAATTACAGATACAAAGTAAATAATAAAATAAATGAACAACAGCAAGAGAAAAAAAAAAAACAACAACAAAAAAAACCCACTCACACGCACATTAAGCAATAGTATCCGGACTTAATCTTTCAAAGTAAGTAAGAAAAGGTTGCCATGTGTCATAAAACCTCCGAACCGAACCTTTTACAGTGTAGCGGATCTTTTCCAGCTGAGTATAGTACATGACATCCTTAACCCATTGCCCATATACAGGTGGAAGTGGCTCTTTCCATTTCAATAATATCATTCTACGGGCCAAAAGAGTGCAGAAGGCCAGAAGATCAGAGTGTGATTTGGAAAGACTGGCATCACAAGGCGTCACCCCAAAAATAGCTATAAACGGGCAGGGTGCAATTGGAACACCAAATATGTTGGACATGGTTTCAAATATGCTTTTCCAAAAGCTACCCAGTTTTGGACACGCCCAGAACATGTGAAATAGGGAAGCAGGCTCTCGTTTGCACCGGTCACATGTGGGGTCAAACCCATCCTTGATTTTGCTCAGTCTAGTTTTAGACCAATGGAGACGGTGAACAACTTTGAACTGAATCACCACATGTTTAAGGCAAATAGATGACGAAGAAATTCTATTGATTATCTTATGCCAAGTCTCATCTGTAATCCGTTGGCCAAGATCACTTCCCCATCGTTCCCTAAGTGATTGCAATGTGGACAGCCTAAAATTACTTAACAGCTCATAAACATCACTTATAACCCGCTTAGCATTTGGTTTAAAATCAAAAATATCATCCAAAAGGGAAGGAGGTGGACAGGACGGAAAGCAGTCAGTATTAGAAGCAACAAAATTCCTGAGTTGTAGATACCTGAAAAACTGTGACTGAGGGATCTTGAACTTGTTCACCAGCTGTTCAAATGAGGAAAAGATATTGTCCGTGAAAAGAGCAGTCATTGATGTTATTCCAAGCTTTGTGCATAATGTTAAATGCCTTGTCCATTAAGGATGGGGAGAACATGCAATGTCTATGCGGTGGTGCATTAAGAGAGAGTTCAGTCTGTTTAAAGTGCCGTCTGAGCTGATACCATAAGTGAGTGGACAACAAGAGGATTCGTGGTGAAGCTGGAGATCGGTCCCGCCAGAGGTAATCTGGCACACAGCAAAGACATCAGGGAGGATTGACTCACCGACAGCCGGTCCAGTGTTACCCATGATGATGATAAATTATCATGGTCTTTTATCCAGTACAATAATGCTCTTATATTAGCTGCCCAGTAATAAAACAAAAAAATTGGGAGTGCTAAGCCTCCTGCGCCCCGTGGTCTTTGTAATACACTCTGATTCAGCCTAGGTGGTTTTTTTGTTCCAAATGAAGGAGGAGATTTGACTATTTAGATTATTAAAAAATGACTTAGTTAAAAAAATTGGAAGACACTGAAAAAGATATAGAAATTTAGGAAATATAGTCATCTTAATGATATTTAATCTACCACCCAGCGAAAGAGGCAAGGACTCCCACTTTCCAAAATCCTCCTTTAGCTTAGACAATGACAAATGTGTGTTTGATTCTGTTTTATTTGATATTCTTTCCTCAAGAGAGAGATAAACAAGAGTATGATCATGGAAAACATGAATATTTTCAGAGCTTGGCCAGAGTGTTGAATGGAAATATGAAAACAATGATAGGGAGGCGTAAAGTCTTTTTTGTGTCTAATGTGTTCAGATCTCACTTATAATTAGTAAGAAATATAAATTCTTACAAGGAATTTTATTTCTTAACTTTTTCCCTGTTGGCTACAAACAATTTTATGATTTTATTCTTTGATAGGTAAAAATATATGATCCTAAAACTGACCTTACATCAATTTGCAAGTAGACTGATTCTGTATTTAAAATCTGTTTTTAGATTTATTCTTCAGTTTCTCTCAGACTGTTACTGGGAGACACCGCTGAGGCTGCAGCTGAAGGAATAAGCAATATAACTGCCTCTTAAACACTAATGGAATCAGATGCTCATTATAATCCAGCAGTTTCTCCCGTGTCTTAATAATAGAGTTCTGATACTGAGAAGTCGGTTAACTTATACAGGTAGCATTTTTGCTAGCTTTCTTTCCTAGCCTCAAATAGGCCAAAAATATTATTAATATAGTAGTTCACACGCTCATAGAGCACTTTTAACTACTGTACAGTTCTTTTCTTCTTATATTGCTGCTTTGTCTGGAGCAGCTGTGTTGATTTCAGTCTGTATTATGTGTTTTACTACTCCAACCATCCATCCATCCATCCATTTTCTTTCATTTGTCCAGGTCCAGGCCATGGGGACGTGCACTCCTCTCCCCAGCAATCTCCTCCAACTTTGCTTTCATGATTAACTCTCTCGTACCAATGTACCTGGGAGCCGGCCCTTTGTGCATGGGCCCCAGCCCAAAATAACAACATAGGCCTGGCCACCTGTTGGCTTACACTTCCAGGAGTCGCTGTAAAGGTTGGGTGCAATGTATGTTGTGCAGAGGGGGCCATGGTGGTCCAATCTCCTGTTATTGAGGCTAACTATTGGGACATGGAATATCACCTCTCTGGTGGGGAAGGAGACTGATATAGTTGAGATATAGCTGGGCTCACCTCAATGCACATTTTGGGCTCTGGAACCAGTCTCATGGAGAGGGGATGGACTCTGTGCCAGTCTGCAGATTCCCTCAGTGAGAGGTTGCAGGGAAGATGGGTATTCTTGCATCTCCTCGGCTTGCCACCTGAATTTTGGGGATTTTTCCTGTGGATGAGAGGATTATTTCCCTGCACCATCAGGCCGGGGAATGAGTTCTGACTATTGTGTGCTTATGCAGCCTTCTTGGAGTCTAATAGCTTCATATTTTTCTAATATTATAATTTAATCTTTATTAGTGAAATCAGCAGCTCTGCCGAAAGTAATTATCCATGTTTGTGATTGGTCAGATGCTGCCAACACTACCTCTTTCATCTAAACCCGTAGAGGAAACCCTGAGCTAACTTTTGATGAGTCGATATGAGTTGATAAATAAGTTGAAATTAGTTGAGCATTGTGTATTATCCTGACTGAAGATGTTGGGGTAAGTGCATGCAGATATAAAGATGTCAAACTTATTTTATAGCACAGACTCAGGACCAATGCATGTGCACTTGAAATTTACTTTGACTCTGCAAGTAGTTTTCATCTGTAGTTGCTTGATAGGCATCCAAAAGTAGTACACAAAGCACTGTTAACACAGGCATGTGGTATAAAAGAAAAAAGCAGTTCATTAACAAATTCACATCATGTATGTTTGTATTCTGTGTCCAGGCCAAGCCTTGTCATTCTCTGAAGAGAGCATAGATCAGCAGTTACCAGATACACAGTGTGGAGCTTCACATCGAGAGTTTCATGTTGCCTCGTGCAGATTGCTCCATCCCTTCAAAACAGGGGTCCTGATCAACCGCTGGCAGCCATACAGTGACCAGGACATGACTGGCAGTGTTCCTATCTGCAGTCACTGCCAACTCTGTTTGTTGCACAGGCCGAGCCAAATACATCGCTGCCAAGATTTGAACCTGGGTGAAAGCACGTTTATTTTAGCCTTATTTCCTCACAACATGAAGGATCAGGGTGCAAATCCCCCTGGGGATCACCATCCTGTCCCCATTAAACAAAGCAAAGTCCGTGTTCACATATACAATTCAGAGTAATTATTTGAACAGTTAGCAAGTATGTGGGAGCACTTTATGTTGTGCAGAGAATTGCAGAATTCAACTTTACAGTTAGCCCTACATTTAAGATCATTGATTCACTAATAATTGAAATATTCAGTGTTTTGGCTAAATGTGAGTGTACAGAATACTCATATATACATCTTTTAAATAATCATTAATAATAATAATTGTGTTTTTTGTTTGGCTGCAATACATGCAAATCAATAACAGAACCATCAGCAGGTCTGGCAGATCACGTTGTTTGCTTTGGGATGAGATGCTTCGTCTTATCGCCACTTTCCGCGTGAGGCTTGTTATCTGAGTATAGAAATGACTTCTTTTAGAGTTTCTGGCTTTTCTGTTTTTGAAGCTTACAAGTTTGTAACTTATGATGAATTCAAGTGAAAATGTCCTAAAGAGCATGTGTAAAAGTTATTTTTTTTGTTGCATATAAGTAACATTCTTGTCTTCCAGCCTTAATCCTTTCTACATGCCACTGCTAATGTAATGTACAGGGTAGGCCATTTATATGGATACACCGTAATAACATGGAATGGTTGGTGATATTAAAGTCCTGTTTGTGGCACATTAGTATATGTGAGGGGGCAAACTCCTCAAGATGGGTGGTGACTATGGTGGCCATTTAGAAGTCGGCCATCTTGGATACAACTTTTGTTTTTTCAATAGGAAGAGGGCCATGTGACACATCAAACTTATTGGTAATTTCACAGGTCTTAAAGGGTTAAAATTTTGCCTGAAGATGCAGCTTAAAATAAGCACAAGGATAGGTGTGATAGTACATGTTCACGTCAGTGTGTTGTTGCCACTTCACAGCTTTCAAAAGAAGATAAACATGCTATAATTGGCAGGTGTTATCCCTGTACAGCAGTCTCCTACAACCATATATACACTCAGCTGTGGCTAATTGAACAAAAACTAATTGCAGGTTTTCTGCAGGTTTTCATGGAGGTACCAAAAACTGCAGTTCTTGGAGTGACCTCTTGAGGCTGGTGAGTAAAGCGAGTCAATCCCCATAGACTGCAGTGTTACAATGCCCACATTACAAGCATTAAAGACATGTAGTCTGTACAAAAAGGATTGCATTAACTAAGGCTATCAACTTTTTAATGACTCATCCATTCAGGTGCCGCTAAGACTTAAAGTTGCAACGATTCTGTGACTGGCAGCTGTCTGCTAAGTTTCATGTCTGTTATGAGCCAGTGAACAACCAGGTTTGCTGTGTGGGATTATGTGGCAAAAAATCAAAGCCCGCTGTGAGTTACAGGCCAAGAGGTCAGAGCACCAGTTTTGATAAGAGAAGTTATTAGCTTATTTAACATTCACTAGCAGGTATGTGCGACTGTGCATAAATGCTAATGAATCTATGGATGCAACTTCCTATCCTTGTAAATATGATCACTCTTAGCTCCTTAGAAAACAACAGGATGGTGGCCAAAATCAATTGGTAATATCATGCTGATGGTGTCCATCCTTTACATACAGTCCGATTTAAAATAAACTGTAAAGTTTGCAACGCAGTTGCAAAATTTGCTTCTGTTACAGAAATAGTTCACTGGCATGTTTTTGAAAGCATTTAAAGTTGACTCTGTGTTCTTTCTACATGCCACTGCTAATTAAACAGCAGTGGCATGTAGATAAGGAAAGGTTAGTTTAAAAGATTATTGGGATTTTCCAGAGGCACTGAGTCACACTTGACTCTCCTGATTTGCATAAAGACATAATGATTATGCAAATGAAGAGCTATGCAATACATTCCATGCCAGAGCATATTGCATAGCTTGTTACAATGAGGAGACACATGGATATGATTGATCCTGTGAACATAATGGTGACTTGTGATTAGGGTAAGTTCCCAACTAAATGTATGAGAGTCAAAGTAATGTCCTCTCAAGCTCCAAAAACACAGCAGAGTGTGTGTGTGTGTGCACCGGATAATTCAGGTAATTGAATAGGCTGCGAGAATCAAGTGTGCCATGAGGTTCCTGCCAGAATGAACTCTTATAAGTAATACCTACACACACCTGTACACGCACACACACACACACACACACACACCCACACCACCACCCACAGACACACACACACACACACACACACACACACACACAGCAGTGAATCACTTTTATCAAATTTGAGTGTATCCTGCGCCTTGGGGCTTGTGTTATTTGTTTTTTCCTGTACCCTCCTCGCTCTCCTTTTTTCTCTGTAATTCCCTGTTCTCTTCCAATATCATGCAACTATAAACGTAATTTCTCAAACCTGACTTCTCGAGAACTGAAAAAAGAAAGTCTGATATTTGTTTTTTGTCTCCATTCTTTTAGAAGCCATGTGTGAAACTTTTAATGCATTCCACCGCCATAATGTCTAGAGAGCACCAAGCACCATAAAATGTCCCAATAAAGAAAAAAATCGGTGTCTTTTCACTAACTGCTGTAATATGGTATCACTCAAAAAACACAGTACTCTTTCTTCGCAGTATATCAGAAAGAGCTGCAGTTGCATCGCAAGCAGACACCTCCAGTTTCCCACCTTTTGAAGCAACACAGTGTACAGAAAGACACAGACCTGAATTCTTGCCTTGCACTTTAAGTAAATCATTTATTTAATGGGACAGTTTGGATGTGAGAATGTCATTTTTATTGGACTATTTTAAATGTGCAAGTGAAGACCCGCGAGCAGGACTGTCCTTTTTTCTCTCTATGTCTGCAGATTCCTCACATAAAGTCTCTCTCCATTATTCAAAGGAAATATCTAATATTCATACCTAAATGAAAGCTGTTCTATAATGTAGTGTGAAAGAAGGGAAAGATGGGGGCAAGGGACAAGGAGGAAGAGCTGCAGGTCGCGGGTGTTTGTATGTGTGTGCGTATAAGTAAAAAGGGTAATTAGAGGAATCGGTCAAAGGGAAGAAAAACTGTGCAATGTTTTCCAAAGTGGCCAAAGGACAATCCTCACCCACGTGTGGGCAACAAAGTAAAACAGCCACATGTTACTCTGTGAGTGATATAAGTGGCTGAAGACTAAATACTCATAAAGAAGCTGTTTTGTTATCTTGGAAGTTGTCTGGAGAAGAGGAGACAATTTCTTTTTCTTTTTTTTAAAGAAAGGACAGATTGACAGCGCTCCTCCCATTCGTCTCTGCTGCATGTCAGTTCACACTGTGTGCGATGTAGGGCAATGCTGTCTCACTACAGCGTGTCTCAGTTAAGGGTCATATTCTCACCATTCTTTCCTACACGCCTCAATGACTTCATCAGCTATCCTCCACCTCCTCATCATCTGCCCATGTGTCGCTTTTTCTCAAACGCTCACTTCTGTCTTAAGGCCTTTTTTTTCTGTCTTCATGAGTCTTCTCCTCTCCGTCAATTCCCATCAGTTTGCCCCCTCAAATCTTCCTGTCTGGCGCTGTCTGTCTTTGTCAAGTGTATTTCTCTTCTCACTGAAATCTGTTTGTCGCTTAATCAGTTCACCCAACTCTTTCCATCCCAGCTACTGTCCAGGCTAATTAAGCACAATTCAACCTCCTCCCTAGATTAAATCGTGCTTTCGACTCAACTTTAAGTTTTGATAGACAAAAACGCACTCAGTGTTGACAAGTTTAACAGCACTACAGCTCGTATGAACACACAAATGTTAAAAAGCAAGCTTTTAAAATGACCATGTGCTCTCTAATGCTAGCTTTGTCAGGGCAATAAACCAAAACAAGCTTAAAGACGCTCAACATTTCAGTAGTGCTGAAGGGCCACTATGAGCAATACTTTTACAATTTAATTTAGCCATTTGATTGACCTTTAAACTAGAAAAACATGGGTAATTGTAATATGACTAAACATTACACAAACACATGGAATGAATAACTTCAAGTCTTGTGAAATAAGGCGGGAGAGCAGCAGTTTAATCTGTAACATTGCCTCTGCTTTTGTCAGACTCCTCAGATCTTCCAGATTAAATCATCTAGGATTACCACCAGTCAGCTGAGAAGGAGATATATATATAAATCAGTTAGAGCACAAGCACGGGGAGGTATTATGATCGTAAGATACTAACTCTATTATTAATAAATCACAAAAAAAGATTGAAAATTGACAGCCTCCTTACCATTGCTTCCAGAAGTACACTTAAACGCCATTAGAGAAAGGGAGATGACAAAAGGAATATAAAATATACAAGAAGTGGCAGGAGAGCAATATCATAACAGAGGTTTGAATGAAGGTCCTTGAATGTTTCCCTCCAGGTTTAATTTCCTGGTTTCTCAGTTAACCGCTGGGTTATGATTCCTCCTGATGCTGTGAGAAAGACAGAAATCATTACGCCACAAAGAGGGGAGACTGAGTCAATGCGAATAAGAAGGAAATAACAGAAAGAAACACACCTCGATCTAAAGGAAAGTGCTAAACGAGTGTGAGCGAGTGGAGTAGAGACTGAGTGGAGGGTTAAGGCACAGATGAGGAAGCAGAGAATCAGGTCAAGAATGAGAAAGCCTCACTACTGGGGCTGCACGACAGTCATTTAAATGTATGCATGTTTAAGAAAAAATGAAAATAGCCCGAGGGCAGCCTAATCTGTAAGACAAAGTGAGTTGACATTTTGTGTGTGTTTGCCCACAAGGAAAAGATAAGAAGCTGCTGACAGGCTCGAAAATAGCCGCGTAGGAATGATGGGCTCAAACAAACAACATGCCCCGTCTCTCTCTGACCTTCTCTCTCTCTCTTTTCTGATTGATCTGCCTTTCCCTACAGTCTCTCTCTGTTTACTTCACTTTTTTAAAGCTCAATCTTAATTCTGGTCACTCTTGTTTATCTCGCTCTATGTTTCATATTCAGTCTTTTCCGTGTCCATAGGGACTCAGAGCAGTGTACTTTGTTGGATTTTTTTCTCTCTCTCTTTGGGTAATTCAAAAACTACTCAGTTATGGATGGATGTATGGTGGATGGATGGACAAATGTCTGGCTGTTTGTACTGGGATGTGACTGTCGGGCTGTATAAGGGGAGACTGCTGTTTAACGATAAGAGCACAGGAAGGGTTGCCACAGCAACAACTGGGACAGGAAACAGCCTTAAGATATGTAAAAAAGACTCGGATAAAATGGGAAGGGTAGCAGTATTACGACTTGAAACAGCAAACTCTTTTCTACAGATGAATCCAGCAGACAGTGTGCATGTTTAGCCTTGTAGTGGCAGTGACAGTGCCATGGGTCACATTAGCTGGTAGCCCTTGTTACTGATGACCTAAGCATTCTACTTTGTTGTTGTGAGGTTGACCTGTATAATATCACACACAGTCGATTCGCTTTAATCTGCTCTGTGTGATTACCACAGCACCTAATAAGGGTCATAGCCCACTAATGTTACACTATAATACCAAAAGTAATCGCTCACCCATCAAAATCATTGAATTCAGGTGTTCCAGTCACTTTCATGTCCGCATGTGTATAAAATCGGGTACCTTGACATGCAGACTGCTTCTACAATCATTTGTGAAAGAATGGGTCGCTCTCTGGAGCTCAGTGAATTCCAGCGGGGTACAGTGATATGAGATCAGACAGCAAAAACAGTCTTGGAGGTTTTGGTCATAACATTTTCTTTTAACACATTAATCCTGCATGATGAAAGATTATGCTTATCTGGTGTGTTTACCATGATTCAGGTAGTAGCATAGAGAGGACGTCGGCGGTTCAATTCTCAAGCTTCTATAGTTCACATGACAAATGGTTTTAGGTTAAACTACCACTGTGATAGATGTTTAAAAATAATAACACTTAAAGCAATGTGTGAATGTGCCTTTTAATATAGAAGTTTGAGCAGCATTAGATTTGGTTTATATCCCCAACATCTTTTTAATATTTTCTGAAGTTCAAGTTGACTTCCTGGTTAGTTCTAACTAATACTTGTTATGATAGTAGCAAACTAAAGTAAACTAACATGTCCATAATGTAACTGTGAGCATATTATGTTGGAAAAACAACCACACAGACAACATTGCAAAATAATTTGTGCCAGCGTTACGAGAAGTGTTGATGAAACTGATGCAGTTAAATTACAAAATGCATTATTATGACAAAATATGCATCATTGTGAATTCAACGTAACATCTGTCCCTCAGCTACAGGAAATAAAGCTGCAATGAAGAGATTTTGTTTTTCTATTTTTATTTTTCCCCAGAGTGAATGACGAAGCGGGGAAAAAAAAATAAAAGCTCAGTCCGATTATCCAGCTGTCCAAATCTTTCCCAAGTTGCTGGACTGCAGCTGAATCACCAGCTCAGAGCAAAGTGGAGGCGTTCCTGAAAAGTGATTGTGGAAAACTAATAAACACTCGATTGGCTCAATTATTTAGCCCCTCCTGAACCTACTAGTGTTACATTGTTCTTAAAAATTGCATTTGCGGTTTCAGTGGTGACCTGTGTGACCTGTGTCCTGTGTGTAAGAAGGTATCTGACAGCTTCTTCTTATGTTTGCGTTGGCTCTTTGCAGTTCTCAGTGTTTCTCTACATCGGGTGTGAGGTATCCACTACAAAACAAAGAACAAACAAAAAAAAAAAACTGCCACAGATTTGCCATTGCTTTGCACAGGTGATCAAACAAGTCATTGTTCCATATCATATCAAACCTGGGCAAAGACCTGATAAAATCATTTTTTGGCTGGGGAAAAATAACAAAACACAAAGCATTCGAGCCAATAATGCTTGAAATATTTTATTTATCAAAACCAACAGACTGATTTTTTTTTTAATAAAACAACAGAAAAAGACAATAAATTATTTAGGTAAAGCATACAGTTTTGTCTTTAATATATTTTGAATGGAGCAACAGAGGTTGACTTTTGTTTGTTAAAACAGACATCAACAGCTTTTCTCTGAGTTAAAACTACTTAGCCACCTGTTGAAATTCTGGGAAGGGAAACTGAAACAAATCTCTTTGAAAGGTACGATAATCTCAAATGTTCCCAAAGGCCCTCTGTTTGTGTTTGATCTAAGAAACTAGTTAAAGTTTTACGCTGAGATACATGTGATCTCATATTCAAGAGCTGCAGGAGAAAACAAAACAGCTACATGGAAAAAGGAGCATGTCACTGGTGCATGCAACAGTGGAATGTGCTGATAACAGCAGCAAACTGGCAGACACAGGATGCACACGCTTACATACATACACACACACACACACAGACACACACACGCACACACACACACACGCACACACGCACGGGTGCACAACCACAGGTCCTGCTACGTTTATAATACATCAATTTGCATGTAAAAACTATTCCTTTATTTTATATGCATGGTCCAGAAACTGCAGCAGCCGATGTCCTTATGCGCTCTAAAAAACAAACCTCACTACTGTTGGTTTTAAAGATTCTGCTTAAGTTGGATTTATTGGAGAAAGTTAACTTGAGTCACTTGTGTTACTTCAACACAATACTATGCATTTAAAAACGTTTTAGCCTAAAGTGTTGACCTGGCAAAACACAGCATTTTGTTGAAATAACATAAATGACTTGAGTCATTGTGTGTTGACCACACAGCATGAATTTAACTTGCAGAATGTGATGTCTCTGATATGCTGATTAGTGATGGTGATGACTCTAAGCAGAGTCAATGAGAACCCAATGAGAAGCGATAAGAAAAACAATTTTCTGAGTGTACCAAAAGTCTAACAATGAAATAACACATAGAAATTAAAAAATATATATTAGTGATTCAGAGATGATTTTGCTTTTGTTTAAAGAAAAATCATAATTTACGTTTAGATGTTTGTTCTGTAAAGTATCTGTAGTCCCTTCTAGTCCCTTCTACATACACCTGTACACTTTTCCAGCAGAGCACCTCAGAAATCTGTCATTTTACCTAAACTTACCCAGATTTGTCATCTATTAATAATAATTCAGTGTTGCAATGTGAGCGTTTCATTTAATTTCTAGCTTTGCTGCTTTGACTCTCCATTAAACCGACAGCTACACACACATGCAAACACAGTCACATGCTGAGCATTCACATGCTTGGATCCGCTGCCAGCTCTTACAGACTGTTGGTAACCCTCCACCCTTTAAACAAAAGGACCTCTTCCTGCGCTGCTACAGGGGGACTGACACGCATACACACACTCAAGTGCTGCTTGTGTTATGAGCAGAGATCAAGAACATCGCTCACGGTAATTCCCACAGATCTCTGCAAACTTACAGGGCAGCGTGTGAGACTGTGACACACACGAGCATTTAGAAAATTCAAGAAAAAATTGGAATCTATCATAAAAGCATCGTGCTCCTCTTATCCCGACGTGCTGGTGATCTACAAATAGAAGGCTCGATTTCCTCTTTTCCATCAGCCTCCTCTCCTATAAACTTCCTGTTTCCCTCTCTCTTTCCTTTGCTGTGCGTTCAGGGTCTAAGTGTCGCGGTTTTATCCGCGTTAGCAGAATTCCGCTTAGCAGCTGGAATGCCAGGAATGCTTGGAAAATTGGGCACGGGGCAGGAGCCGGATCTGACATTTTCTTTGATGTGTTCGACTCGGAGGCAGCGAGAGAGAAAGAAAAGAAAGACGCGTGAGCTTCGTGGATGGACGGACAGATAACGAGGAGCGCGATATCCAGACAAAGTAGAAGAAGCCTCAGGATCCTGTATAAATAACTACAGTTTTTTGGGTTTTGGAAGCCTGGAGTGGATGTGTGTGCATGTAAATGTGTTAATGTGGAGGGCTGTAGTTAGCCTGGAGGTTGTAGTTCATATCAAGTGTTATTTTTGTGTAAACTTCCTTCAACCCATCCCCCCTCTCTCCCCCCCTCTCCCCTTCTGTTTCACACTCAGTCATCTCAGCATGCTCGTGGCAGTTGCCTGAAGTTTCTAGAAACAGTCTTATTTAAAACAAAAAATGCAATAAAACATGTGAAATAAAAGTAAAAGACTTCTTTTCTAGGGCTTGGAGAAAAATTCAGGTTCAGTTCAATCAGGCTGGCCTCCCTTAAAATCCTTTCATCAAAATGTAAATTTAAGTTTACAACAACGACGGTTTTAAAATTTGGGAGGAAAGAAATTGGACTGAGTTTAATGGGGATTTCTTTGGAAGACGTTAACACTCATACCATACATGTAATGTTTAAATGCAGCACGAACAGTGAAGACAGAAATACCAAGTTGCAGGAATGGTAAATAGCAAACGTTGGGATGGGAGTTGCGTTTACAGGATTTACAGGTTTGGCCCATAGACAGAGGAAAGGTAAGTCATGACGCGAGCTGCAGTTTACACGTCAATTGTTACCTTCTTCTTTGCTGCATGTTTGTCAGCGGTACTATTATTATATGAAGTCCATTGCAAAATAGATAGAAAGGACAACTCGTCTAACAGTTCCAGATGTGCCCGCCTCAGCGAGGGGGCTGGGAGGGACACGCGCACTCACACTGTTCATGATGTGAGAGGAAAATTTCATCAATGACCCAGCGAACCTTTGGACTCTGATGGCGCTGATACCGAATGGGGTCTGGAGCGTACTTCAGCACCTAGAAGAGGCACAGAGGGAAAAAATGGTAAGGACGCAGAATGGGAATGAAAATGGGCACAAATTATTTCTTGTTTTCCGTCTCGTTGCCAGACGTTGTTTTGTGTTGTCAAGTGATTGTATTTGTTGAATCCTGTTTGAATATAAAAGAGGAAATATCAAGAGGAAGCACACCAGTCGGGACAAAACACTACAGGAGTTCAACAACAACAACAAAAAAGAGGAACTGCTACCTGAGAGGATTTGAATATGTCAGAAAACTTGGCTTTGAAGCAAGTGGGCAAGTCAAAAATGTAGATTACAAAGTCGATGATGGGGTAGTCATGGAAAATCATCTTCTCCTGGCTTTTCGGGAGTTTCTGTTCTCCCTGTTTATTGTAAGTGGCTACACTAAAAATCTGTTCATGTCTTAACCTGTCTTCTTATTTGTGTTCAGAGTCTTTGGGAGCAGGAGCTTTTCCCATTATCAGGTAATAAGGAAAACATAAGTTACCAAAAGAAATGTTTACTGGGAATTACATAGCACTGAAATCATAATTTGATTTAGTCACCATTTGCTGCATTTCCTGTTAATGTAAAAATACAGCAAAGGTACAAACTGTTCCACAAATGATGCAGCAAATTTGTTTTCCAAAGCTCAATGAAAGAGACGCGACCAATGATTAATGTCAGGACTTCCCAGAAGTGAAACGTTAGTGTGAGTAATAATGTGTTTCTAGAGAAGTTAAGTCACTGAAGGAAGCAGCTACAGGTCCGTGATTACCGGCAAGGAGAAGAGTGAACAAAGGAAGTCACAGTCTCTGTACCCTACTCTCTCTTAGACACACAAACACACTCATGAGAACCCAAACTGCAGTGGTTCTGTACTCTGCAGTGCAATGTGTACGGACACAATACACTTTTTTTTCCTTTTCACACACATAGCACCATTACAACCCCAAATCCCACTTTTGTCTAAACTGTCATTGTATGATTTTTAACAGTGAGAGAAAGAGAGACAGTGAGAGAGAGCCCTATGGACTATGTTTCAATAATGATGCTATGCAAGAACAAAGACACAAAGAGATGGAGGGAAGTGACAGAGAAGAATGAATGGCAGGCTTAAAGAACAAGAATGGTGGATTGCAAAGGGATAAATTGAAAATGGGAATTGGGTAGAATGAAAGGATGATGGAAACCCAGAGAGAGAGAGAGGAAGGGAGAGACAGAATGCTTACAATGGAGATATGGAGAGATTAGAAAGAGAAAGACAGAGGCGGCATACAAAGCACTGAGAAGAGAAGTGGGGGGAAAGCGCGAGACTGATGGTGCATTGCTGTTTCATTGTTGATGCAGCCCTCGCTACTACTCGCCCAATTTCTCCCTGCTTGTCCCTCACTCTGCATCTAAATCACTTCCTCTCAGTCCCTCTTTCATTCACTCACTCTCTTCCTTCCGCAGCATCGTGTACCCAGCACGATGTGGAACTTTTAAATGTCGTTCTCGTGCTTGAATAAATCTGCTTCACCTTTCTGTAACATTTCTGTAACCAGACTCGCTGCACCATACAAAAAACATATATATACCTATATATATATATATTATATATATATATATATTATATATATATATATATATATATTATTATATATATATATTAGTTATATTATTATATATATATATGCCGTTTGTATTGCTGGACTTTGTAAATATTACAGTACATTTGTAATTATACATTCTGTCCATTGACCCATTCATCGCCATGTGTGACCAAGGTTAATATGATTTGTTGCTCCCTCTCATGTTCAAAGTGAGCTCTCACTTTGAACATGCAAGTCTGAGATGCGGTTAAGACGGATGAGTGGAGTAACACACTGTTAGTATTTAATGAAGACAGCAAAAGTTTGTGAAGTGTGAGACATTTTAGGGCGATTTTTTGCTGAATTAATTTTCAGACTTTTTAAGAAGAACCCTTAACGATCCCATGTACTGCTGCATAATTACAGCTGCAATATGCACAAACATTCACGGAAAAATATTGAGTACATTAAACTGTTTACGATTTGAACTATTGTTTTTATGGACAAGAAACTTTTTTTTCCTTTTGAAACAGAATGTATTGAAAACAACAGTTTTACTAACAAACAGTGTAATGGTTGTTACAATTTGCTTCTTCTGGTGGACTCATCTAGTTCCATCATAGTTCAACAGTAACAGTAGCAAAACCATCTCTTACACCAAAAGTCTCAAATATCACATGAGCCATTATGGAAAACATCTTTGAAAGGCATTGCTCACCAGATAGATGCAGTAGAGGGAATATTTAGCAAATTTCCCTTTCACACCCTCTAATTTTTCTGCTCTTTTTCCCCATATAAAAAAGATTTCTGCTGGTTTACTGTGAGATCCAAATATCTTAGTGTGCCTGTGTGGGTGTCTGTATAGCTTGCACGTCTTTTCTTTCTTTCTTTGTGATGCTGTGTAGTCTGGAAATCTGTAATTATCTGAACTCGGTGTGAGTGCCTCCATGGTGCTAAACCTACCTCGTGCAGTTTGAGCGTTGTTTTGGAGGCCTGACAGGTACAACCATTATTCCAGTTAGTAGTGCCACAGCCACAGTTGCCCCCGCAGCGTTTCACCAGCAGACATCGAGGGAAAAAGACGGCATTGGTGGTCTTCAGCTCTTCTCGCAAGTTCACAGAGTAGTTGCGAGGAGTACAGCTGTACCACTTGACATCGTTGTGAAGCCGGTTCAGATCAACTTGACAATAATGCAGAAAAGTATCAAATTAATAAACGATCACATTTTTTTCCCTCTCGCTTTGTGCTTTTTATCAAGACTTACTAATTTTTACAATAGCAAATTACCTTCTCTTTTTTTAATCTGTTGTGTTTTATGGTATGACAGAAATACACTAAGGAAAATAGTTCTTTTTATACTGTGTTACACTGCAAAGTTCCCTTTAACACTAAGATTGAAAGAGACAGGTCAGTTATTGCTTTATGTGATGATAAAGACAAATGTTTGGGACAGTGGAGGCACAGAATGAAGAATGGCGTGGAAGGACGGGAGTGATTTACATTAAAAATATCCTTAATATTGACTGAGTGAAAATGGTTGAGAGGTGGAGACACTATTAGTTATGGGGACAACTTCAATGACAAGTGACTGTAGAGATGGAGAGAGGATTGAAAGAGACGCAGTAAAAAAAGCAGGGGGCATTCATTGATTGAAGATCACAGCCTTTCTTTGTGTCATCACTTTGAAGAAAAATCACCTAGTTAGCACACACTGGACCTGCTGCAATGACTCAAAACTCATTTTGAGGGAATTAAGGCAATTATTTGACAGGTGGACAGAAAATAATTAATTAAAGCACTTGTTGCTAAAGATTCAGATCCAGGAGCTCGACTAGAATCTTTATACGTTTGTTATTCACATAAGTCTGCTCGGTGAAAATGTAGAAGGTGAATATTTGTTCTGATGCCAACAAACAACTGTGATGAAAAGATTGATTTGTAATGTGGTTAAGCAGAGAACTACAACAGTTATCTCAGTTATGCACAGACAAATGAGAGAAATGAAACCGACACTCGTGCTGTTTTGTCTGTGAAAAGCAGCACGCGTGTTTTAATTTAATCTGGGAGCAATTCAGAGAGACCACAGGCAGTTTGAAGGCAAGAAGATAAGAGGAAGAATAGAAGAAAGACAGCAGAAGCAGAGCAACAATCAGTGGTGGTTTGATTGCTCACTGATTGTGGTCATCAGCAGAATAATAATCATTGCACTGTCCATACCAAGGGCAGTGAATCTTTACAACACACGCGGCATAGAAATCATAAAGTGGATAAGAACACAAGTTTTTTTTTATTTTTTAAAGAAATTATTACACAGTTCACTTTCATTTACTTATCACATTGATAAAAGTAGATGTAAAAGTTGTAAATGTTTATTCAGTGGTCTCCTAGAGTTTGCTGGAGTCATACTCGAGTACCAAAGCTTCAGCACTTATTATACCACAGTCCGATGTTCCACCGCCTGCAGAAACCACTTCAGGGATGCATGACTGAGTCGGAGCTTCGCAAAAGCAACATAACAAGAAGATACTGCTGATACGTTCACCTTTATAGCAGAAAGCAACTGTCCTCCCTGAGTACAAGGAGAAAGCCCTAAACTAATCAAGTACAGTCGTGGCTTAAGCACTCAAACCCTAGCAGAGCTTTTGTCCATATATATGTACTTGAAACAATTTAAAGGTAAAACTGTCAGCATTAGCAGAGCTTCATTAGCAGTTCAGGTAGTGCTGTAACCCCCCCCCAAAAAACAAAAACAAACAAAAACAAAACAAAACAAAAGCACTGGCAGCAAGACAGCATGGCTGCCATTAGGAGAGAAATGCGGGGAAAGATTTGATCATTTCCTTTGGCAGGGCAGAGTGAAGGAGAAGTGAAGGTAGATAGCGCTCTATATATTTTGCATTTATAACACTGATGATGGTTGTTTTAGGCCTCCTTTTTCAGTAAAATGGTCATAAGAAATTAAGAACAGACTTATGAGTTATATAGAAAAGAAATGCATCAAATGAAAGCTATCTCTAGTTGAGGTGCTGCACACGTTTGCCTCTTCCTTTAAAATCCTCGATTTCTGTCTTACAGGCAGCTGATATTTGCACATCTGCGTCAGACTAAATGAAAAGTGGATAATGTCAGCGTTTGTGTGAGCATTAGCAGGTTAAATGAGGACAACTGTGTGACAATATTGGATAAGTAGAGAAGATAGTGTGAAATCAGTTTAAAGCTATCTGCTCATTTGAATAAATCTTATTATACATATAAAAATGTCAGGAAATTAAGAATAATGATCATTTGCTACTCAAATTCTTTCTAACAAGGGAAAGAACTGCCATGTGGAGCCTGGCACCTCGCAACAAAAAGACTCCTGGTTTGAACCATCTGGTTGGATGGGGTCTTTTGTGTGTCTTTATGGGTTTCCTCTGGGTGGTCCCCGGTGCTCGAACATGCTTGTCAGGTTAACTGGTGATTCTAAATTGGCCCTAGATTGTGGATGGGAGGGAATCAGGTTATCTGTCAGTCCGTATTAGCCCTGTGATGAACTATCCATGGCGTATCCTGTCCATTTCCCCTTATGACAAGTGGATAGGACCTAGCCTCCCATCCACAACCCTGAATTGGAGAATGGTCAAGTGTGGATACAGCTGAACTAAATGAATCTACATTTACAACCATATTATAGCCTTTATTCCTTGTCCATGCTTGCAAATGACAGTGAACCCATCATGTAGGTAGTCTGCGATTTTACTAAAGATAAAAAAAGACACATTTTCAGCAAGAGATAATTTCATGTCTGGTGACAGAATTGTGAGGTAATGTTTCTTTAGATTTTACAATGTGACAGCAGCACATTCAGACTTATGCTACTGCATTGCCTCTAATGAGCAAATCCAGTAACCGGTAAGTGTGTTTGTGTACTTTGGGGGTAAGGCACATGCTTTTACAGTTGACGGTGAAGGCACGGGGTTCTTTTTTATGCTGTGAGCTTGCAGGTGTGTATGTGTGAGACTTGCAGGGCTGAGCTTGTGTCTGTTTAAGGAGAATGAGTATAATCCCAGAAAGGCACTGGTGTGGAAAGGGGAGGGAAAGAACACAGAGACAGATGAGCAAGCAACACTCCAAGAATGACTGTGTCACTCACACAGTATCAACGTGAACACATCATAGGGTCTGAGCACGTGTGGAAAATCATAAAACATATTCTGCTCCAGTGTTTACCCCTCAGTTTCTTTGAAGATTAGTTTATTTGTATTAGCATTACGACGACTTCATTTGAAATTGTTTGAGGCTGAATATGTGTGAGTTACTTTACGGACCTGGAGCCGACCCAATTAATATTATCATCTGGCTCGCTGTCTTTCATGAGAACAGAGGTGGGTGTCTTTGTATGTGTGTCTTAATGAAAGCAAAGCCAAGCTGCTGACTGTGGCAGATTTCTGCTCCACTGCACAGGTTGAATTCCCAATTAGAGAGAGCTATACTTGTGTATCGAAGACCTGCAGCATCTATGCAGCTCTAGGTAGTCCTGCAAAATGCACTAACTGCCCCTACACAGAGCCTCGTCCTTGTGCCAACCCAGCATGCGCACGCACACGTGCACTAATAAATGAGATAGATTTGCTGTCAAGTACAAATATTTACTAAGGAACAGGACAGCCCTCGGGTAGAAAGACTGAAACAGGAGAGAGATGGCTCAAAAGCACTGCAAATGCTGCAAGCTTGAACATTTTTTTACAGACATGCACACACAAACACTCCCTTTCTATTGTGTATGGAATAAGCATATTAATTTTCATATCTAGTCAAAGACATCTGCAGTCTGTATCCCCAAGGATAAAATCTGCTGCTTGAATGACTGCAGGTCGCTGGCATTGACTTCACAGTAAAGAGCTGCGTTGTTCTGTCTCGCCTTAAACTTGTCACTGACTCACTATAAACCCTCCCAAAGGGCAATTCGATGATGCAACAACTTACGGCAATACTTTTGCACATAAAATGGAGCACCCCCCGAAAAAAAGATCTCTGGTATTAACAGAAAAAATATTTTAAAGTTTCCTTTTTCAATCATAGTCAATCAGACTTCTCTTAGTTGTCACCGTTACTTTGATCACTATGCTGGAAGTGCATGTGCGTGTTTCTCCTGCTGTTATATATCCCTTCCTAAAAGCCAAATTAAGTATTAATGCACTCACCTACTAGAAAGCCTAATGTTACAACAGATCTCTTTCTTAAGTGACAGAGGCTGGCTAATACACCTTTTCATGGGTTGTCTTTGGCTGTCATCTGCGCTATATTTGAACATCCAGCAACAATTTTGCTCCATCAAAGTTATTACATGACTAATTTCCTTCAAATTACAGCAGCAGACTTCTTCTGCAGTGGTGTAGCACTGAGTTTTATGTATAGCTCGGTATGTTAGAATGGGCCTCCTGCTGTTTGGGTCTGTCTGGGTCAGCACAAGGCTTCACGCTCTTCCCCCTCCCCTTCAAGCTACCAGAGACCGACCGCAGCGGCACGAGGAGAAATACTGTGCACGCAGCAGAGATTTTGAGGATCACCATCTGCAGAACAATAAAAAGGGATGACTTTCATCCTATGGCATCAAATGAAGCGAAGCCTGCGAGGTGGTTCAGGAACTGCACTGCGTCACACAGCACACGCAATAAAAAGCCTCATCGTCCTCGTGTCATATACCAGACGCCCTGTTTCAGCTGCAAGATTTCCCATCTCTGTTTCTGACATGTCAGCGCCACATTTGTCTGCTCTTTCAACCCCTCCACCACCCCAGCATCCACTTGTGTGCTGACTGTCTGACTGAAGATAAACTAGTTCATTATTACTACTAGTTAGCTGGTCTCATTACAACACATAAGTCTACAAAGACACTATATAATGAGCAGTGGTGTGAATAACGGCTACTGTCTTGTGTAGTTAGTGTGTGGTGTTGTGGATAGTTGTGGATTGTGTGTCAGAACAATGAGGCGACTGCTGTCTCCAGGTAGAAAAAGGAGTGATACACCTGCTGCTGTCAGACCTGCAGGTATCAGGCTGTGATGTTCTTCTTTACAGTGGACAGAAATTATTTTTTGGAGTGGCCCAAAAATTTGTGTGGCATCTTATTGAATGCAGAACAGCTGATTGTTCTGTAAATAGTTTGAATTTGTTTTTGTTTTTTAAATAGGGTAAAAGGTAAATGGCTGCAAATAACGTTGTTGTTTGCAAAACTTGATTTTAAAATTGACAATTTATATTTGCATTTAAAGTTATGAAATATGATTCATTAAACATTTATACCAATTATTTATGCCAATTATATCCTGGACCCCAGAGGGTTAAACATTTTTTTAAAAGTAATGCAATAGTTACTTTTCAAGTAATTAATTACTTTTAGAATCTTGTAACTCAGTTACTAACTCAGTTACTTTTTTGAAGAAGTAACTAGTAACTATAATTAATTACTTTTTCAAAGTCATTTGCCCAACACTGATAACAGCATAGAGGTGTTCAAGGTCACCTTAATGATTTATTTGTAAAAGATAATAAGCTTATAACTTAGAAACTATGATTTTTAGATAATAAGCTTATAACTTAGAAACTATGATTTTTACAGGTGTGGTTTGTATTATCAACATATAAAGATTTAAAATATCATGTCACATTTGACCTCTGACCTCTCCTTCAAGGTCAACAGATTGATTTCAAGGTCAAAATGATAATAATGCTATACAGAGTATTCACAATTATGTTTTTACTGCCACTGTTTATACTGACAGCATATAGGCATATAGGGAATTATATATAGGGATTATAAATATAATCTTAATTTGGGCATCTGACCTCTTCTTTAAGGTCAGATAAGGTCAAACTTTCATAAAATGTAAAACTTACCTTTATTATGTCTGCCTGCCAGGTGATAGGCCCTGGATCTATAATGTATGTGTGTTTGAGTGTAGATGCTGTCCAGGTCCTGTCTCCATGTGTTTGGGTTGAGGGATCTGAGAAGCTGCTCCACAGTGTCAAAGGCAGCTATGGTTCTGTCTAAATCATCGAGTGAAAAAGGTGCCTGCTCTGTGACCGCCGCTGACACCTTCCCGCCACCACTGTCCTGCAAAGGTCAAGAGTAAAACTAGTTCTTTAATTCCATTTAAATTATCCTAAATTCCACAGTTTATCCTAAATTTCCACAGTTAAAGGATTACAGCTGAAGCAACAGCCATAACTTTGGAGCTGTTGTTTGTTTCTGATCAGAATTCTGTACAGATTTCTGAAAAATCTGAATAAACATCAGATTTATAAACTTAGCAAAATCTGGATTTTAAGAAACTCCATTTACTATAATGTAAATGCTCACTCTTTACACACACAGCGCTTCTGCTCAAATGAATGAGTGCATCCAGGCCTGTAAGCACTCTTGAGTGTGAGGCTGACCTTGTATCAAAATTGAAAATGTTACCAGTCATCACATGGTTGAACATGAGCATTACAGCATATATTGCACATATTAACAATACAAGGCACCCTATTAAACCTCATGTGAATATTGTTAATGCCAAAATCTTTGCAAAAATGCTTTTTAGCTATATGTCACCTGTTTGTGCATATGTCAACCTACTGTCTGAGATATACACATGTGGGGAAAAACATTAAACACAGAATTTCTGCTATTTAAAAACATGTTCTTATATCGAACATACACTCTTGAAATCACAATCTCCTTCTTGTCAGTTCTTCCCAACAATAGTCAGGACAGGGGTGCACAAAACGTAGCACCAGATTAAACAAAAGATATTTGGATGACCACTACTCTAGGAGTATAATTATTATGACATGTTGGACATTATAGGTAGAACACTGACTGCCCTAATCAGCAATGACTTTCATTAAGGTCAGAGGACATGAGTCCTAATGAGGCTTCAGCAATTTAAGGGGGAAACGTGGATTCATCCAATGTAGAAACAGGCAAGAGCCGCTGAGATGTGTTAAGATTTATTGTAAGCTCTTAAATAAAGTGGCTTAATAAGCATCCTATAAAATCCTATAATTTCAGTATCAGTAAATCTTCCTATCAAAATGTGAAACAAGCTCTTATAAAATAAATGTTCACAAGAGCTCAACTGAATATTGAAATAAAATGTTTAAAGCCCCTTTGCATTGTTGTTTAAATAAAGACATTGTCATCTGTTACCATTTGTATTAGCTTTTCTTTTTGGATTATCTAATCCTTGTAAGAGTATAAGAGTATATGTACCAGTGTAAAACATGCACCCACATACTTATATAACCAACCCATATGTATTAAAATTTCCTCACAGCCAGAAGCCCACTTATTATTAATTATTATGATCAGATAAGTCAAAGAACATACTCTTACAGAAATTACACTGATTTCCGGAACGTACTTTAAACATTAGTTTAAGGAAGCAAGTCATTTGACACTGTAAGGTTCATGCATATTAAATACAGTACATGCATGCAATAATGTATTCTGTGTGGGTGAGTGTTGGCCTATGCAAATGGTCCATATGTTACAATTACAAGTCATTGTTCCTGGTGTGCTTACAAATGCATTTATGCACGGGTTGGAAGTGTTGGAAGGCAGGCTTTTATACTAATAACTCATGAATAAAGTTTGCGTGAGAATGGCTTACCGACATGGGCACGGTGACAGCCTCCCAGTTGGTGTTCGATGCAGGCAAAGGAGACTCATACTGCAGAAAAAGAAAATGGAAATAACTGGTGTTATTGCTTATGGCTGAATAAGCTCCTAAAAAGTCTGCACACAGAGGCTACATGGATATGACACGTGACACATCAAAGGTGACTGACAATGCAGAAATGTGGATACAACTGAGTAAGTTGAGGTTAAGATTGTGGGGATGAGATGAATTACCTTTAAATGCTGCTTAAGAGGACATTAAACATTTTCTTTATTGGCAAAGTCTGTAACATTTGGTAACATTTTCTAAGCCCACCCAGTCACTGCACCATCCCCTGTGACCTTTTGCAGCATATGCCTCTAATGCATGGTTTGCTATGTGAAGAAACCTAAGTGTATCTGCTCCATGGTGTGAATGACTGACCTATAACCACTATTGGTATGTATTTCAGTGTAGTGATAATGCCACCTAAGTGACCTTTTCTCTTAAATCTCTCAGACATCACAGTCATACTGCACATATTTCCACATCTTCTCAAACTGTGTTTTTCTTCACATATCAGCGAAACTACAGTTATTGTAAGTGATGATTGGATTTGAAGTCAGGCAAATAAAATCCTAGGTAAAGGTTAGGAGAGGACTGTGAAGATGAGTGAGAATGGAAAGTCTTCTTGCTAAAGGTAAATGCTTCCATCTATCAATTCACTGCTCTCACATTTTTACTGTTCAAGTCGCTGCCCTTGAAGTCAACTTGCAGGATACGGGGTGGAGCGTTCGCATGTTTTCCAAGACATTCAGGTATCTGCCTGTCCAGATGGTAAACTGTCAGTGTGTCAGTGAAATCCTGAAAGAATTTTCAATGAAGCCGGTCACAGCATGCCTTTGTATGTGCATCTGTCTGGGAACGTAATCAGACTCTGGTCAAAGCATTTTTTGACGCGAAACGCTCATCCGACTGAATTATTTGGCACTCATTCACACATTCCTTGTCTTTTTTGCCCTTTTGTTTTCACACAGACAAACACACACACACGCACACACGCACACACACACACACAATGTCTGAGAGATCACACTTTTTACACACACATAAAATCTCTCTAGCTATCGAATCCCTCTCCTTGAAGAGTCTTAAATACCATCCCCAGTCAATGTGGAACAGTAAATCTGTCTCGACTGGACTTCAAACACACAGCGCCCTCGCTTTGTCTCAGTGTGTGCTAGTAATAGAGTTGACATCAAAGATAGTCGGTGTGCAAAGGTTTTTTGTTTAACAGATTCTTCCATGTGGCCTTTGGATAAATGTACTCATACAAATAACTGCACACCCAAACCAGCTGTGAATGAGGTCAGAAGGTTTCGTGTAAGAGCATGTGTGTGTTTGCACTCATATTACTCATGTTATGAGGACTCATACTATGAAATTTTCATGGTAAGGTTAGGGTAAGGTAAGGTTTATGTCATGTTTGGTTACCTAACGCCTGGTTAACAGACAACAGGAAATGAGTGTACGTTGATGCAATGTCCTCTGCAGTGATAAAAACACGCCTGTGTGCTTGAGTAAATGCATGTTTAGAGACGCCTAGTCCCATTTCCTTTTAAGATCAAAAGCTTCATGTCAACCTTAATAGGATTGAATAAAGAGACTTGACTCATCACAGGGCATGGACAGAGATAATTCTTTTTAAAAATGTGTTCTCGTGCAATGGAAACAAATTTTCAGTACTGGAAAAAAGTAAAAAGATGAAAAACAGAATTTTTTCAACTCAACTCAAGGTCAATGTCATATTAATGCAGAATGCTTGCTTCATTATTAATGTTTCATTATTTATTTGTCTATTTGGTATTTTCTTTTATTGTCTAGCCCTTTCACCAGTATGAGTCTCAGTACATTTGATGTACTGGGAAGCTATCTGATCTAAGACCATTAACAAGAATAGTGGCCTCATACAGGATCTTCAAGCCATCCACTATAATTGTCCTCAAAACCAAATTTGTTAAAGCAGTGAATTAAAAAGACCATTCACCTTGGTCAACAGCTTTCTCAGCATCCAAAGAGAGCACTAAATCATCAACCTGTCTATTTTCCTGAGAGGAAACAGTGTCTTTCAGTTTAGTCTAAGGAGTTTGAAAAGAGAAGGACTGGACTTCTTGAAGAAGAAGTTCACCATGATCTGGTTGACTGAGAACCTACACAGACATCTTTCAGTGTAACTTTCTTTTTTTTGTCCACTGCAGAGGACATAATGAATAGGTTCGGTCTCACGAGGGTAGGAGGGAATTCCTGGATGATACTGGAAAGATATCATTAATTTGTGAACTGTAGCAACAAAATGATGCATCTGCAGTAATGAATGATTAAATAATCCAAATTCACTACCAAACTCATCAGGTCCAGAGGATATTTCTTTCTCTAAAGTTCTCATATTGGATTAAACACCTTTTTTCTGGAAATGGGAGCATTAAGAGCAGATTGCTGCTATGTTCATATGGTGGGAAGAACTTATTCACTAAAACAGATTTTGAATTGTAGCACTATTTTGTTGCTACAATTCAGTCCAGAGTGTACACCACCTCTTGCCCAGTGACAGCTGGAATAGGTCCCAAACCCTCAGTGACTGTGAATTGGATTAGTAGATCAAAAATGGATGAAAAGATGGATGCTTCACAAATGTTTAAGTCACGCTTTATCAGAAAATCCTGCTTTGTTTTTCAGCACCGTATTTTTTTATAACATTAGACAAGCCTAAGTGATTAACATAAAAGCAGGCCAGGTCATTATCTTCAGATTAACTGATTAAAGTTCTGCAATGTGCCCTGAACAATATATGTTAGCAGATCTAAATAAGCTTCTTTGTAAATATCACGTGAATAAAGCAGAGAAGAGGAAGTAAAAGTCAGGAGAAAAGTTTCAATTCTACAGGACACACAGAGAGGAGAATCTCATTTTCCAACAACAAAGTAATGCTAATCATGGAAGCAACGTTAATATTTCAAGGCACTCTACCACATTTTCTAATGTTGAGAGGATGCAGTCTTATTTACAGTAGCATCCCAGGGCGGGACATCAGGGAGCTGCCCTTTTCAACCTCCATTTTGTACAGTTGGACAGTGGAGCAGCTGAGGATTAAGTGAGCAGTAGATGGTGAGGAGGGAGAGAGCATTTTTCTGTCGACTTTTACCCTGCATGAGCAGCTATCGCCCTCACAGCCAGAGGACATTTAAGTTAGAAGTTAAATCACACTGACCACATTTTATGCTGTCTCATCTATGTTTGAGTCGTGAGCTAATGTTCAGCTTAGAGAACTGACAAGACTTACTGTTACAGTTCCTTGTTTAATTTGTATTTATTTATTTCTCTTGTTTTTTGTAACACATATTCAACCAGAAACTAATGCAGTTATTCCTGCAGCTGTGTCAATGGAGGTTTGGTTTGTGGATCAGTGGCAGGAAATTTTAGTCCATGGACCCCATACGGCCTGTTTAGATCTCAAGTGATTAAAACTCTTCACGAAAGATTATACATAACAAACAGGTGATGTCTTGTCCGAGAAGCCTCGAGGGAAATAAGTGCAATTCCAACAACACGTCTCAGATTTTCCACATTCAGTATTTTGTTTACCAGAAAAGCTATTGTTGCAAAGCAAATTAACATGGGCAAAGCTCTTTGGCTTTACCACCTGGCTTCTGTGTGGCATGGCAACCCACAGGTAATGCCTTTGTCAGCTATGATGACTCACACCTCTGACTCAAATAAAATTTGCAGTTCAAAAAACCCACTCACTTTTACTGCAATTTTTCTACTTGGCAAAAACATTCAGTGGGCCAGATTGGACCCTCTGGTGTCACTCCTGATCTAGGAATAATTCAGGCTTATACTTAATGGATTACAGGAGTTTAGTCAGTATGCAAAACATATGTCCTGTCATATGATGTCTTAATGAGCAGCCATATAAGCTCATTATGGGCAGCGATGTGCCATTTTCCCCACATGTCACTGTTTAAGAATTTTCATTTTGCTTTAAAGAACACATTTTTCTTGGGTTCATATTGTGACGTACACACAAGCAGAATTGCAAGTGAGTTTGCAGCAATCTACTTCGATAGATCTGTAAACCCAAGATGTGGCAATGGATCAACATCAAATATTCAGCTAAATTTATGCTAAAGCTAAAGCTATGGTTCGTTATCCTTCCACAACTCCTCCAAAGTAGTCACACTTATGGAGGACTGAGTCTGCTGCTCTGCTTGCATGCAGCTTGCCCAAAGTTGGGTCTTCGTATCTAAGACATTAGGACCAAGGAAGGCTTTTTATCAAACAAACTGAGATTAAAATAGGTTTGGATATAAAGTGTTTTAGGTGTCAACACAGCAAGAATTTAACTTTTTTTCTTTGTTTGCTTCCTTGTGTGACTCTGCTTTACCTTCCCCCAATTATACCGACTGTTTCACTTTCCCTAATGTTTTTCTTTTATCTAATCCACCTTAGTCCACTTCATATAACTTACTTCTTCACAAGAGTCTCTCTCTCTCTCTTTGTCTCTCTCAGTTCAGGTTGTTTTAGTCATTAGCTGACATGCCGATACCATCTCAGACACCTGTTCTCTCCTTCCACTGCTGCTTCTCCTCGTTCTCTGCCTGCCTCTCCCTGCCTCTCACTTCCTCCTTTCCTCCCTCTGCCTCTTCTCCTCCTCCTTCTTATCTGTTCGACAGGTCTGGAGAGAACAAATTAGACCTGCTAAATTAAGCCACACACAAAGCTCCAGTCTAGCTGGAGGGAAACTGTGTTTATGTGTGCATGTGTGTGTGTGTGTGTATGTGAAAGACGGAAAGAGACAAACACACACTCAAACATGGGAGCGCTTTGAAAAATGGGTAAAACTGATTAAATGAGATAAGCCTCTGGAGCTGGATTCTGCTTTAAATGTACAGAGGGGTGATTATTTGACCAGAGGAGAAATAACAAAGACTGAGGAGGGAGGGATGGCAGCGAAATGCAATGAGAGTCTGAGAGGGAGAGATAAGAGAGCAGTTTGTGGTTTACGCCAGTGGTAGGAAGTAAGTAGATACATTTAGGCAAGTGCTCTATTATGAAGTGCTTTTACTTCATTGTCATTACATTAGGTTGAATGACATTGCTGTGTAGTGTTTGCAGTCGAGGTAGTTAAGGGCTAATTTAACCTAAACACCCTATACAGTTTATGGAGAGTACAAACTGTAATAACAGCAAGAGTAAATAAAAGTAATATGAAAATGGCACTAGGAAAGGGAAGGATCTTCAATAAATACGATATCTATCTTTTCCTCTCTCTGCCCGCTAAGACCTTTATTCCTTCTGTGTTCACACCACTTTTTTCTCTCTCTTTTTTCTCAGATAATAAGCAGTGCCACCAGTTCAACCCTGTCTGTGATGCTGTCTCTTCCTCTCTCTGTCATAAATGAGGAAGTCTGGGAACATCTTTAAATGTCTGTGCGTCTCTCCACTGATCTTTCTCTTCCCCTTTCCCCTCTGATAATAGGGTGGGTGAACATTTCATATCGGATTCCCTCACTTTCTTCTTTCCTCTTGCCGACAGAATGACAAAGCTAATCTCCTTATCAATTTGTTTGACAGCCTTTGAGAGAACATGTTCTCATCTTTTCCCCCCAACCGTCCTGCCCTCCTTCACCTATCCCTTCATCTCTCCTCTTTTGTTGAATGGACATGTGAGAAAAGCACGGTTGGCTTACACATGTTGGCAGTCTACTGACAGCGTTACAAGATCCTGTTTTTTCTGTTGCTCCTGACTCTCCTATCTATTTATCTCCATCTCATGCCTTTTCTTTATTGCCGCCACAAGTAAAATGGTCAAAGAGGCATTTTACCTAGGGCACTGCTGTGGTACTGAGTCTGACACTGATCGGATTTAAAAACAAAAACACACTTGAATGAAGGACTTTATGTTGTGTTTCAAATAACAGCCAATAATTCGTCATCAGCCGTGTGTGTGTGTGTGTGTGTGTGTGTGTGTGTGTGT